>NW_026277254.1:0-599 GCF_023373465.1 Oncorhynchus keta | reverse complement strand
CAACTGCTCATCATCCTGTCTAGACTGACAGAGAGGACTCTAGAACCCTCCTGCGGAACACCGCCTGGTATTGCAACTGCTCATCATCCTGTCTAGACTGACAAAGAGGACTCTAGAACCCTCCCGCGGAACACCGCCTGGTATTACAACTGCTCATCATCCTGTCTAGACTGACAAAGAGGACTCTAGAACCCTCCTGCGGAACACCGCCTGGTATTACAACTGCTCATCATCCTGTCTAGACTGACAGAGAGGACTCTAGAACCCTCCTGCGGAACACCGCCTGGTATTACAACTGCTCATCATCCTGTCTAGACTGACAGAGAGGACTCTAGAACCCTCCTGCGGAACACCGCCTGGCTGCATCACCGCCTGGTATTGCAATTGCTCGGCATCCAAAACATATATATATATATATATATATTTAAACGTTCGTTTATTTAATAATTCAATTTTCTTAAAACTGCGTTGTTGGTTAATTATTCAGCATTTCACTGTGAGGTCTACTACACCTGTTGTATTCAGCATTTCACTGTAAGGTCTACCTACACCTGTTGTATTCAGCATTTCATTGTAAGGTCTACTACACCTGTTGTATT
>NW_026277253.1:0-2500 GCF_023373465.1 Oncorhynchus keta | reverse complement strand
AAAAGCTTGTACCATTTTCCCCTGTCTGAATAACCACACTGCCATCCTTAAACTGCATACCTATTTCAGCTGATAATCAGATAAACTGACGCACTTCACCTCTGTTATTATCTATGCATAGTCACTTTAATAACTCTACCTACCATGTACATATTACCCCATTTACCTCAACTAACCGGTACCCCCCTGCACATTGACTCTGTACCGGTACCCCCTGCACATTGACTCTGTACCGGTACCCCTGCACATTGACTCTGTACCGGTACCCCTGCACATTGACTCTGTACCGGTACCCCCTGCACATTGACTCTGTACCGGTACCCCTGCACATTGACTCTGTACCGGTTCCCCTGCACATTGACTCTGTACCGGTTCCCCTGCACATTGACTCTGTACCGGTAACCCCTGCACATTGACTCTGTACCGGTTCCCCTGCACATTGACTCTGTACCGGTACCCCTGCACATTGACTCTGTACCGGTACCCCCTGCACATTGACTCTGTACCGGTACCCCTGCACATTGATATTGGACTCTGTACCGCACATTGACCTGTACCCCCTGCACATTGACTCTGTACCGGTACCCCTGCACATTGACTCTGTACCGGTACCCCTGCACATTGACTGTGTACCGTACCCTGCACATTGACTCTGTACTGCACATTGACTCTGTACCGGTACCCCTGCACATTGACTTCTGTACCGGTATTCCTGCACATTGACTCTGTACCGGGTACCCTGCACATTGACTCTGTACCGGTACCCCTGCACATTGACTCTGTACCGGTACCCCTGCACATTGACTCTGTACCGGTACCCCTGCACATTGACTCTGTACCGTACTCCCCTGCACATTGACTCTGTACCGGTACCCCCCGCACATTGACTCTGTACCGGGGTACCCCTGCACATTGACTCTGTACCGGTACCCTGCACATTGACTCTGTACCGGGTACCCTGCACATTGACACATGCACATTGACTCTGTACCGGTACCCCTGCACATTGACTCTGTACCGGTACCCCTGCGCATTGACTCTGGGTACCGGTACCCCTGCACATTGACTCTGTACCGGTACCCCCTGCGCATTGACTCTGTACCGGTACCCCCTGCGCATTGACTCTGTACCGGTACCCCCTGCGCATTGACTCTGTACCGGTACCCCCTGCGCATTGACTCTGTACCGGTACCCCCTGCGCATTGACTCTGTACCGGTACCCCCTGCGCATTGACTCTGTACCGGTACCCCCTGCGCATTGACTCTGTACCGGTACCCCCTGCGCATTGACTCTGTACCGGTACCCCCTGCGCATTGACTCTGTACCGGTACCCCCTGCGCATTGACTCTGTACCGGGGTACCCCTCTGCTCTGTACATTTGACTCTGTACCGTACCCTGCACATTGACTCTGTACCGGGTGCACATTGACTCTGTACCGGTACCCCCTGCACATTGACTCTGTACCGGTACCCCTGCGCATGACTCTGTACCGGGTACCCTTTGACCTTGTACCGGTACCCCTGCACACCGTTGACTCTGTACCGTACCCCGCATGACTCTGTACATTGACTCTGTACCGGTACCCTGCACATTGACTCTGTACCGTACCCTGCGCATACCCCTGCGCATTGACTCTGTACCGGTACCCTGCACATTGACTCTGTACCGGTACCCCTGCACATTGACTCTGTACTGCACCCCCTGCACATTGACTTCTGTACTCGGCAATCCTGCACATTGACTCTGTACCGGTACTCCCCTGCATTGACTCTGTACCGGTACCCCCTGCACATTGACTCTTGTACCGGTACCCCCTGCACATTGACTCTGTACCGGTACCCCTGCATTATTGACTCTGTACCGGTACCCCGGGCATATTGACTCTGTACCGGTACCCCTGCACATTGACTCTGTACCGGTACCCCCTGCATTGACCCTGTACCGTACCCCCTGCACATTGACTCTGTACCGGTACCCCTGCACATTGACTCTGTACCGGTACCCCCTGCACATTGACTCTGTACCGGTTCCCCTGCACATTGACTCTGTACCGGTACCCCCTGCACATTGACTCTGTACCGGTACCCCCTGCACATTGACTCTGTACCGGTACCCCCTGCACATTGACTCTGTACCGGTACCCCCTGCACATTGACTCTGTACCGGTACCCCCTGCACATTGACTCTGTACCGGTACCCCCTGCACATTGACTCTGTACCGGTACCCCTGCACATTGACTCTGTACCGGTACCCCCTGCACATTGACTCTGTACCGGTACCCCCTGCACATTGACTCTGTACCGGTACCCCCTGCACATTGACTCTGTACCGGTACCCCCTGCACATTGACTCTGTACCGGTACCCCCTGCACATTGACTCTGTACCGGTACCCCCTGCACATTGACTCTGTACCGGTACCCCCTGCACATTGACTCTGTACCGGTACCCCCTGCACATTGACTCTGTACCGGTACCCCCTGCACATTGACTCTGTAC
>NW_026277252.1:0-2047 GCF_023373465.1 Oncorhynchus keta | reverse complement strand
CATTTACATTTACATTTAAGTCATTTAGCAGACGCTCTTATCCAGAGCGACTTACAAATTGGTGCATACACCTTATGACAACCAGTGGAACAGCCACTTGCATCTAAATCTTGTTGGGGGGAGTGAGAAGGATTACTTACCCTTACTTACCCTATCCTAGGTATTCCTTGAAGAGGTGGGGTTTCAGGTGTCTCCGGAAGGTGGTGATTGACTCCGCTGTCCTGGCGTCGTGAGGGAGTTTGTTCCACCATTGGGGGCCAGAGCAGCGAACAGTTTTGACTGGGCTGAGCGGGAACTGTACTTCCTCAGTGGTAGGGAGGCGAGCAGGCCAGAGGTGGATGAACGCAGTGCCCTTGTTTGGGTGTAGGGCCTGATCAGAGCCTGGAGGTACTGAGGTGCCGTTCCCCTCACAGCTCCGTAGGCGAGCACCATGGTCTTGTAGCGGATGCGAGCTTCAACTGGAAGCCAGTGGAGAGAGCGGAGGAGCGGGGTGACGTGAGAGAACTTGGGAAGGTTGAACACCAGGCGGGCTGCGGCGTTCTGGATGAGTTGTAGGGGTTTAATGGCACAGGCAGGGAGCCCAGCCAACAGCGAGTTGCAGTAATCAAGACGGGAGATGACAAGTGCCTGGATTAGGACCTGCGCCGCTTCCTGTGTGAGGCAGGGTCGTACTCTGCGGATGTTGTAGAGCATGAACCTACAGGAACGGGACACCGCCTTGATGTTAGTTGAGAACGTCAGGGTGTTGTCCAGGATCACGCCAAGGTTCTTAGCGCTCTGGGAGGAGGACACAATGGAGTTGTCAACCGTGATGGCGAGATCATGGAACGGGCAGTCCTTCCCGGGAGGAAGAGGAGCTCCGTCTTGCTGAGGTTCAGCTTGAGGTGGTGATCCGTCATCCACACTGATATGTCTGCCAGACATGCAGAGATGCGATTCGCCACCTGGTCATCAGAAGGGGAAAGGAGAAGATTAATTGTGTGTCGTCTGCATAGCAATGATAGGAGAGACCATGTGAGGTTATGACAGAGCCAAGTGACTTGGTGTATAGCGAGAATAAGAGAGGGCCTAGAACAGAGCCCTGGGGGACACCAGTGGTGAGAGCGCGTGGTGAGGAGACAGATTCTCGCCACGCCACCTGGTAGGAGCGACCTGTCAGGTAGGAGCGCAATCCAAGCGTGGGCCGCGCCGGAGATGCCCAACTTCCGGAGAGGGTGGAGAGGAGGATCTGATGGTTCACAGTATCGAAGGCAGCCGATAGGTCTAGAAGGATGAGAGCAGAGGAGAGAGAGTTAGCTTTAGCAGTGCGGAGCGCCTCCGTGATACAGAGAAGAGCAGTCTCAGTTGAATGACTAGTCTTGAAACCTGACTGATTTGGATCAAGAAGGTCATTCTGAGAGAGATAGCGGTAGAGCTGGCCAAGGACGGCACGCTCAAGAGTTTTGGAGAGAAAAGAGAAGGGATACTGGTCTGTAGTTGTTGACATCGGAGGGATCGAGTGTAGGTTTTTCAGAAGGGGTGCAACTCTCGCTCTCTTGAAGACGGGAGGGACGTAGCCAGCGGTCAGGGATGAGTTGATGAGCGAGGTGAGGTAAGGGAGAAGGTCTCCGGAAATGGTCTGGAGAAGAGAGGAGGGGATAGGGTCAGCGGGCAGGTTGTTGGGCGGCCGGCCGTCACAAGGCAGCGAGATTTCATCTGGAGAGAGAGGGAGAAAGAGGTCAGAGCATAGGGTAGGGCAGTGTGAGCAGAACCAGCGGTGTCGTTTGACTTAGCAAACGAGGATCGGATGTCATCGACCTTCTTTTCAAAATGGTTGACAGAAGTCATCTGCAGAGAGGGAGGAGGGAGGGGAGGATTCAGGAGGGAGGAGAAGGTGGCAAAGAGCTTCCTAGGGTTAGAGGCAGATGCTTGGAATTTAGAATGGTAGAAAGTGGCTTTAGCAGCAGAGACAGAGGAGGAAAATGTAGAGAGGAGGGAGTGAAAGGATGCCAGGTCCGCAGGGAGGCGAGTTTTCCTCCATTTCCGCTCGGCTGCCCGGAGCCCTGTT
>NW_026277251.1:0-4507 GCF_023373465.1 Oncorhynchus keta | reverse complement strand
ACACCAGCTACATCTAATGTCTTTATTATATTATGACAGACCAGCTAGATCTACTGTCGCTATTATGACATGACAGACCGGCTAGATCTACTGTCTCTATTATAATATGACAAACCAGCAAGATCTACTGTCTCTATTATAACATGACAGACCAGCTAGATATACTGTCTCTATTATATTATGACAGACCAGCTAGATCTACCGTCTCTATTATATTATGACAAACCAGCTAGATCTACTGTCTCTATTATAATATGACAGACCAGCTCGATCTCCTGTCTCTTTGTGTCTATTATATTATGACAGACCAGCTAGATCTATTGTCTCTATTATATTATGACAAACCAGCTAGATCTACTGTCTCTGTTATGATTATGATAGACCAGCTAGGCCCACTGCCTCTATTATATTATGACGAACCAGCAGATCTACTGTCTCTATTATATTAAGGCAGACCAGCTAGATCTACTGTCTCTATTATATTATGACAGACCAGCTGGATCTACAGTCTCTGTTATTTATGACACACCAGCTACATCTACTGTCTCTATTATAATATGACAGACCAGCTCGATCTCCTGTCTCAATTATATTATGACAGACCAGCTAGATCAACTGTCTCTTTGTGTCTATTATATTATGACAGACCTGCTCGATCAACTGTCTCTTTGTGTCTATTATATTATGACAGACCTTCTAGATCTACTGTCTCTATTATAATATGACAGACCAGCTAGATCTACTGTCTCTATTATAACATGACAGACCATCTAGATCTACTGTCTCTATTATAATATGACAAACCAGCAAGATCTACTGTCTCTATTATAACATGACAGACCATGACATACTGTCTCTATTATATTATGACAGACCAGCTAGATCTACCGTCTCTATTATATTATGACAAACCAGCTAGATCTACTGTCTCTATTATAATATGACAGACCAGCTCGATCTCCTGTCTCTTTGTGTCTATTATATTATGACAGACCAGCTAGATCTATTGTCTCTATTATATTATGACAAACCAGTAGATCTATGTCTCTGTTACATTATGATAGACCAGCTAGATCTACCGTCTCTATTATATTATGACGAACCAGCTAGATCTACTGTCTCTATTATATTAAGGCAGACCAGCTAGATCTACTGTCTCTATTATATTATGACAGACCAGCTGATCTACTGTCTCTATTATATTATGACAGACCAGCTACATCTACTGTCTCTATTATAATATGACAGACCAGCTCGATCTCCTGTCTCAATTATATTATGACAGACCAGCTAGATCAACTGTCTCTTTGTGTCTATTATATTATGACAGACCTGCTCGATCAACTGTCTCTTTGTGTCTATTATATTATGACAGACCAGCTAGATCTACTGTCTCTATTATAATATGACAGACCAGCTATATCTACTGTCTCTATTATAATATTACAGACCAGCTAGATCTACTGTCTCCATTATATTCTGACAGACCAGCTTGATCTACTGTCTCTATTATAACATGACAGACCAGCTAGATATACTGTCTCTATTATATTATGATAGACCTGCTCAATCGACTATCTCTATTATGACGACAGACCAGCTCAGATCTACTGTCGCTATTATAATATTACAGACCAGCTAGATCTACTGTCTCTATTATATTATTACAGACCAGCTAGATCTACTGTCTCTATTATATTATGATAGACCAGCTAGATCTACTGTCTCTATTATATTATGATAGACCAGCTAGATCTACTGTCTCTATTATATTATGATAGACCAGCTAGATCTACTGTCTCTATTATATTATGATAGACCAGCTAGATCTACTGTCTCTATTATATTATGATAGACCCGCTAGATCTACTGTCTCTATTATATTATGATAGACCAGCTAGATCTACTGTCTCTATTATATTATGATAGACCAGCTAGATCTACTGTCGCTATTATATTATGATAGACCAGCTAGATCTGTCTCTATTATATTATGATAGACCAGCTAGATCTGCTGTCTCTATATATTATGACAGACCAGCTAGATCTACTGTCTCTATTATAACATGATAGACCAGCTAGATCTACTGTCTCTATTATATTATGAGACCAGCTAGATCTACTGTCTCTATTATAATATGATAGACCAGCTAGATCTACTGTCTCTATTATATTAAGGCAGACCAGCTAGATCTACTGTCTCTATTATAACATGACAGACCAGCTGGATCTACTGTCTCTATTATATTATGACAAACCAGCTAGATCTACTGTCTCTATTATAACATGACAGACCAGCTCGATCTCCTGTCTCAATTATATTATGACAGACCAGCTAGATCAACTGTCTCTTTGTGTCTATTATGATTAGCTAGACCTGCTCTATCAACTTATGTCTAGATTGTGTCTATTATATTATGACAGACCAGCTAGATCTACTGTCTCTATTATAATATGACAGACCAGCTAGATCTACTGTCTCTATTATAATATTACAGACCAGCTAGATCTACTGTCTCCATTATATTCTGACAGACCAGCTTGATCTACTGTCTGTATAACACTGACAGACCAGCTAGATATGCCTTCTGTTATATTATGACAGACCTGCTCAATCGACTATCTCTATTATGACATGACAGACCAGCAGTCAACTGTCGCTATTATAATGTACAGACCAGCTAGATCTACTGTATGACATATTATGATAGACCAGCTAGATCTACTGTCTCTGTTATATATGATAGACCAGCTAGATCTGCACTGCCATATTATATTATGATAGACCAGCTAGATCTACTGTCTCTATTATCTATGATAGACCAGCTAGATCTACTGTCTCTATTATATTATGATAGATAATGATCTCTGTCTCTATTATATTATGATAGATAAACTAGATCTACTGTCTCTATTATAACATGACAGACCAGCTAAAATATATCTCTATTATATTATAAACAGCCAATAGATCTACTGTCTCTATTATGTGACAAACCGGCTAGTCTACTGTCTCTATTATAACATGACAGACCAGCTCGATCTCCTGTCTCAATTATATTATGACAGACCAGCTAGATCAACTGTCTCTATTATAACATGACAGACCAGCTAGATCTACTGTCTCTATTATATTATGACAGACCAGCTAGATCTACTGTCGCTATTATAATATTACAGACCAGCTAGATCTACTGTCTCTATTATATTATGACAGACCAGCTAGATCTACTGTCGCTATTATAATATTACAGACCAGCTAGATCTACTGTCTCTATTATATTATGATAGACCAGCTAGATCTACTGTCTCTATTATAACATGACAGACCAGCTACATCTACAGTCTCTGGTATATTATGACACACCAGCTACATCTAATGTCTCTATTATATTATGACAGACCAGCTAGATCTACTGTCTCTATTATATTATGACAGACCAGCGAGATCTACTGTCTCTATTATATTATGACACACCAGCTACATCTAATGTCTCTATTATAACTTGACAGACCAGCTAGATATACTGTCTCATATTATGACAAACCAGCTAGATCTACTGTCTCTATTATATTATGACAGACCAGCTAGATCTACCGTCTCTATTATATTATGAAAGACCAGCTAGATCTTCTGTCTCTATTATATTATGACAGACCTGCTAGATCGACTGTCTCTATTATAACATGACAGACCAGCTCGATCTACTGTCTCTATTATATTATGACAGACCAGCTTGATCTACTGTCTCTATTATATTATGACAGACCTGCTTGATCTACTGTCACTATTATAATATTACAGACCAGCTAGATCTGCTGTCGCTATTATAATATTACAGACCAGCTAGATCGACTGTCTATATTATATTATGACAGACCAGCTACATCTACAGTCTCTGGTATATTATGACAGACCAGCTAGATCAACTGTCTCTTTGTGTCTATTATATTATGACAGACCTGCTCGATCAACTGACTCTTTGTCTCTATTATATTATGACAGACCAGCTAGATCTATTGTCTCTATTATATTATGACAGACCATCTAGATCTACTGTCTCTATTATAATATGACAGACCAGCTAGATCTACTGTCTCTATTATAACATGACAGACCAGCTAGATCTACTGTCTCTATTATAACATGACAGACCAGCTAGATCTACTGACTCTATTATATTATGACAGACCAGCTAGATGTACTGTCTCTATTATATTATGACAGACCAGCTAGATCTACTGTCTCTATTATAATATGACAGACCAGCTAGATCTACTGTCTCTATTATAACATGACAGACCAGCTCGATCTCCTGTCTCAATTATATTATGACAGACCAGCTAGATCAACTGTCTCTATTATAACATGACAGACCAGCTAGATCTACTGTCTCTATTATATTATGACAGACCAGCTAGATCTACTGTCGCTATTATAATATTACAGACCAGCTAGATCTACTGTCTCTATTATATTAAGGCAGACCAGCTAGATCTACTGTCT
>NW_026277250.1:0-51155 GCF_023373465.1 Oncorhynchus keta | reverse complement strand
TGACACACCAGCTACATCTACTGTCTCCATTATATTATGACAAACCAGCTAGATCTACTGTCTCTATTATATTATGACAGACCAGCTAGATCTTCTGTCTCTATTATATTATGACAGACCAGCTAGATCTACTGTCTCTATTATATTATGACAGACCAGCTAGATCTACTGTCTCTATTATATTATGACAGACCAGCTAGATCTTCTGTCTCTATTATATTATGACAGACCAGCTAGATCTACTGCCTCTATTATATTATGACAGACCAGCTAGATCTACTGTCTCTATTATATTATGACAGACCAGCTAGATCTTCTGTCTCTATTATATTATGACAGACCAGCTAGATCTACTGTCTCTATTATATTATGACAGACCAGCTAGATCTACTGTCTCTATTATAATATGACAGACCAGCTAGATCTACTGTCTCTATTATAACATGACAGACCAGCTAGATCTACTGTCTCTATTATATTATGACAGACCAGCTAGATCTACTGTGTCTATTATATTATGACAGACCAGCTAGATCTTCTGTCTCTATTATATTATGACAGACCAGCTAGATCTACTGTCTCTATTATATTATGACAGACCAGCTTGATCTACTGTCTCTATTATATTATGACAGACCAGCTAGATCTACTGTCTCTATTATATTATGACAGACCAGCTAGATCTACTGTCTCTATTATAATATGACAGACCAGCTCGATCTCCTGTCTCAATTATATTATGACAGACCAGCTAGATCAACTGTCTCTTTGTGTCTATTATATTATGACAGACCAGCTAGATCTATTGTCTCTATTATATTATGGCAGACCATCTAGATCTACTGTCTCTATTATAATATGACAGACCAGCTAGATCTACTGTCTCTATTATAACATGACAGACCTGCTAGATCTACCGTCTCTATTATATTATGACACACCATCTTCATCTATTGTCTCTGTTATATTATGACAGACCAGCTAGATCTACTGTTTCTATTATATTATGACAGACCAGCTCGAACTACTGTCGCTATTATAATATTACAGACCAGCTAAATCTACTGTCTCTATTATATTATGACAGACCAGCGAGATCTACTGTCTCTATTATATTATGACAGACCTGCTAGATCGACTGTCTCTATTATATTATCACAGACCAGCTAGATCTACTGTCTCTATTATATTATGACACACCAGCTACATCTACTGTCTCTATTATATTATGACAGACCAGCTAGATCTAATGTCTCTATTATATTATGACAGACCAGCTAGATATACTGTCTCTATTATATTATGACACACCAGCTACATCTACTGTCTCTATTATATTATGACAGACCAGCTAGATCTAATGTCTCTATTATATTATGACAGACCAGCTAGATATACTGTCTCTATTATAACATGACAGACCAGCTAGATCTACTGTCTCTATTATATTATGACAGACCAGCTAGATCTAATGTCTCTATTATATTATGACAGACCAGCTAGATATACTGTCTCTATTATAACATGACAGACCAGCTAGATCTACTGTCTCTATTATATTATGACAGACCAGCTAGATCTACTGTCTCTATTGTATTATGACACACCAGCTAGATCTTCTGTCTCTATTATATTATGACACACCAGCTACATCTACTGTCTCCATTATATTATGACAGACCAGCTAGATCTACTGTCTCTATTATATTATGACAGACCAGCTAGATCTACTGTCTCTATTATATTATGACAGACCAGCTAGATCTACTGTCTCTATTATATTATGACAGACCAGCTAGATCTACTGTCTCTATTATATTATGACAGACCAGCTAGATCTTCTGTCTCTATTATATTATGACAGACCAGCTAGATCTACTGCCTCTATTATATTATGACAGACCAGCTAGATCTTCTGTCTCTATTATATTATGACAGACCAGCTAGATCTACTGTCTCTATTATATTATGACAGACCAGCTAGATCTACTGTCTCTATTATATTATGACAGACCAGCTAGATCTTCTGTCTCTATTATATTATGACAGACCAGCTAGATCTACTGTCTCTATTATATTATGACAGACCAGCTAGATCTTCTGCCTCTATTATATTATGACAGACCAGCTAGATCTACTGTCTCTATTATATTATGACAGACCAGCTAGATCTACTGTCTCTATTATATTATGACAGACCAGCTAGATCTTCTGTCTCTATTATATTATGACAGACCAGCTAGATCTACTGTCTCTATTATATTATGACAGACCAGCTAGATCTACTGTCTCTTTGTGTCTATTATATTATGACAGACCAGCTAGATCTATTGTCTCTATTATATTATGACAGACCATCTAGATCTACTGTCTCTATTATAATATGACAGACCAGCTAGATCTACTGTCTCTATTATAACATGACAGACCAGCTAGATCTACTGTCTCTATTATAACATGACAGACCAGCTAGATCTAATGTCTCTATTGTATTATGACAGACCAGCTAGATCTACTGTCTCTATTATAATATGACAGACCAGCTAGATCTACTGTCTCTATTATATTATGACAGACCTGCTAGATCTACTGTCTCTATTATATTATGACAGACCTGCTAGATCTACTGTCTCTATTATATTATGACAGACCTGCTAGATCTACTGTCTCTATTATAATATGACAGACCTGCTAGATCTACTGTCTCTATTATATTATGATTGACCTGCTAGATCTACTGTCTCTATTATATTATGACAGACCAGCTAGATCTACTGTCTCTATTATATTATGACAGACCAGCTAGATCTACTGTCTCTATTATATTATGAAAGACTAGCTAGATCTACTGTCTCTATGATATTATGACAGACCTGCTAGATCTACTGTCTCTATTATATTATGACAGACCAGCTAGATCTACTGTCTCTATTATATTATGACAGACCTGCTAGATCTACTGTCTCTATTATATTTTGACAGACCAGCTAGATCTAATGTCTCTATTGTATTATGACAGACCAGCTAGATCTACTGTGTCTATTATATTATGACAGACCAGCTAGATCTAATGTCTCTATTGTATTATGACAGACCAGCTAGATCTACTGTGTCTATTATATTATGACAGACCAGCTAGATCTACTGTCTCTATTATAACATGACAGACCAGCTAGATCTACTGTCTCTATTATATTATGACAGACCAGCTACATCTACAGTCTCTGGTATATTATGACACACCAGCTACATCTAATGTCTCTATTATATTATGACAGACCAGCTAGATCTACTGTCTCTATTATAATATTACAGACCGGCTAGATCTACTGTCTCTATTATAATATGACAAACCAGCAAGATCTACTGTCTCTATTATAACATGACAGACCAGCTAGATATACTGTCTCTATTATATTATGACAAACCAGCTAGATCTACTGTCTCTATTATATTATGACAGACCAGCTAGATCTACTGTCACTATTATAATATGACAGACCAGCTAGATCTACTGTCTCTATTATATTATGACAGACCATCTGGATCTACAGTCTCTATTATAATATGATGAGTGACCAGCTAGATCTACTGTCTCTATTATAATATGACAGACCAGCTAGATCTACTGTCTCTATTATATTATGACAGACCAGCTGGATCTACTGTCACTATTATAATATGACAGACCAGCTAGATCTACTGTCTCTATTATATTATGACAGACCAGCTAGATCTACTGTCACTATTATAATATGACAGACCAGCTAGATCTACTGTCTCTATTATATTATGACAGACCAGCTGGATCTACAGTCTCTATTATAATATGATGAGTGACCAGCTAGATCTACTGTCACTATTATAATATGACAGACCAGCTAGATCTACTGTCTCTATTATATTATGACAGACCAGCTGGATCTACAGTCTCTATTATAATATGATGAGTGACCAGCTCGATCTCCTGTCTCAATTATATTATGACAGACCAGCTAGATAAACTGTCTCTTTGTGTCTATTATATTATGACAGACCTGCTCGATCAACTGTCTCTTTGTGTCTATTATATTATGACAGACCAGCTAGATCTATTGTCTCTATTATATTATGGCAGACCATCTAGATCTACTGTCTCTATTATAATATGACAGACCAGCTAGATCTATTGTCTCTATCATATTATGACAAACCAGATACATCTACTGTCGCTATTATATTATGACAAACCAGCTAGATCTACTGTCTCTGTACAATTATGATAGACCAGCTAGATCTACCGTCTCTATTATATTATGACAAACCAGCTAGATCTACTGTCTCTATTATATTATGACAGACCAGCTAGATCTACTGTCTCCATTATATTCTGACAGACCAGCTTGATCTACTGTCTCTATTATAACATGACAGACCAGCTAGATATACTGTCTCTATTATATTATGACAGACCTGCTCAATCGACTATCTCTATTATGACATGACAGACCAGCTTGATCTACTGTCGCTATTATAATATTACAGACCAGCTAGATCTACTGTCTCTATTATAGTATGATAGACCAGCTAGATCTACTGTCTCTATTATATTATGATAGACCAGCTAGATCTACTGTCTCTATTATAATATGACAGACCAGCTAGAACTACCGTCTCTATTATAATATTACAGACCAGCAAGATCTACTGTCTCCATTATATTCTGACAGACCAGCTTGATCTACTGTCTCTATTATAACATGACAGACCAGCTAGATATACTGTCTCTATTATATTATGACAAACCAGCTAGATCTACTGTCTCTATTATAATATGACAGACCAGCTCGATCTCCTGTCTCAATTATATTATGACAGACCAGCTAGATCAACTGTCTCTATTATAATATGACAGACCAGCTAGATCTATTGTCTCTATTATATTATGACAAACCAGCTAGATCTACTGTCTCTATTATATTATGACAGACCAGCTAGATCTACTGTCACTATTATAATATGACAGACCAGCTAGATCTACTGTCTCTATTATATTATGACAGACCAGCTGGATCTACAGTCTCTATTATAATATGATGAGTGACCAGCTAGATCTACTGTCTCTATTATAATATGACAGACCAGCTAGATCTACTGTCTCTATTATATTATGACAGACCAGCTGGATCTACTGTCACTATTATAACATGACAGACCAGCTAGATCTACTGTCTCTATTATATTATGACAGACCTGCTAGATCTACTGTCTCTATTATATTATGACAGACCTGCTAGATATACTGTCTCTATTATATTATGATAGACCAGCTAGATCTACTGTCTCTATTATAGTATGATAGACCAGCTAGATCTACTGTCTCTATTATATTATGATAGACCAGCTAGATCTACTGTCTCTATTATAATATGACAGACCAGCTAGAACTACCGTCTCTATTATAATATTACAGACCAGCTAGATCTACTGTCTCCATTATATTCTGACAGACCAGCTTGATCTACTGTCTCTATTATAACATGACAGACCAGCTAGATATACTGTCTCTATTATATTATGACAAACCAGCTAGATCTACTGTCTCTATTATAATATGACAGACCAGCTCGATCTCCTGTCTCAATTATATTATGACAGACCAGCTAGATCAACTGTCTCTATTATAATATGACAGACCAGCTAGATCTATTGTCTCTATTATAATATGACAGACCAGCTAGATCAACTGTCTCTTTGTGTCTATTATATTATGACAGACCAGCTAGATCTATTATCTCTATTATATTATGGCAGACCATCTAGATCTACTGTCTCTATTATAATATGACAGACCAGCTAGATCTACTGTCTCTATTATAATATGACAGACCAGCTAGATCTACTGTCTCTATTATATTATGACAGACCTGCTAGATCTACTGTCTCTATTATATTATGACAGACCTGCTAGATCTACTGTCTCTATTATATTATGACAGACCTGCTAGATCTACTGTCTCTATTATAATATGACAGACCTGCTAGATCTACTGTCTCTATTATATTATGACAGACCTGCTAGATCTACTGTCTCTATTATATTATGACAGACCAGCTAGATCTACTGTCTCTATTATATTATGACAGACCAGCTAGATCTACTGTCTCTATTATATTATGACAGACTAGCTAGATCTACTGTCTCTATTATATTATGACAGACCAGCTAGATCTACTGTCTCTATTATATTATGACAGACCAGCTAGATCTACTGTCTCTATTATAACATGACAGACCAGCTAGATCTACTGTCTCTATTATATTATGACAGACCAGCTACATCTACAGTCTCTGGTATATTATGACACACCAGCTACATCTAATGTCTCTATTATATTATGACAGACCAGCTAGATCTACTGTCGCTATTATAATATTACAGACCAGCTAGATCTACTGTCTCTATTATATTATGAAAGACCAGCTACATCTACTGTCTCTATTATAACATGACAGACCGGCTAGATCTACTGTCTCTATTATAATATGACAAACCAGCAAGATCTACTGTCTCTATTATAACATGACAGACCAGCTAGATATACTGTCTCTATTATATTATGACAGACCAGCTAGATCTACTGTCTCCATTATATTCTGACAGACCAGCTTGATCTACTGTCTCTATTATAACATGACAGACCAGCTAGATATACTGTCTCTATTATATTATGACAGACCAGCTAGATCTACTGTCTCCATTATATTCTGACAGACCAGCTTGATCTACTGTCTCTATTATAACATGACAGACCAGCTAGATATACTGTCTCTATTATATTATGACAAACCAGCTAGATCTACTGTCTCTATTATAATATGACAGACCAGCTCGATCTCCTGTCTCAATTATATTATGACAGACCAGCTAGATCAACTGTCTCTATTATAATATGACAGACCAGCTAGATCTATTGTCTCTATTATAATATGACAGACCAGCTAGATCAACTGTCTCTTTGTGTCTATTATATTATGACAGACCAGCTAGATCTATTATCTCTATTATATTATGGCAGACCATCTAGATCTACTGTCTCTATTATAATATGACAGACCAGCTAGATCTACTGTCTCTATTATAATATGACAGACCAGCTAGATCTACTGTCTCTATTATATTATGACAGACCTGCTAGATCTACTGTCTCTATTATATTATGACAGACCTGCTAGATCTACTGTCTCTATTATATTATGACAGACCTGCTAGATCTACTGTCTCTATTATAATATGACAGACCTGCTAGATCTACTGTCTCTATTATATTATGACAGACCTGCTAGATCTACTGTCTCTATTATATTATGACAGACCAGCTAGATCTACTGTCTCTATTATATTATGACAGACCAGCTAGATCTACTGTCTCTATTATATTATGACAGACTAGCTAGATCTACTGTCTCTATTATATTATGACAGACCAGCTAGATCTACTGTCTCTATTATATTATGACAGACCAGCTAGATCTACTGTCTCTATTATAACATGACAGACCAGCTAGATCTACTGTCTCTATTATATTATGACAGACCAGCTACATCTACAGTCTCTGGTATATTATGACACACCAGCTACATCTAATGTCTCTATTATATTATGACAGACCAGCTAGATCTACTGTCGCTATTATAATATTACAGACCAGCTAGATCTACTGTCTCTATTATATTATGAAAGACCAGCTACATCTACTGTCTCTATTATAACATGACAGACCGGCTAGATCTACTGTCTCTATTATAATATGACAAACCAGCAAGATCTACTGTCTCTATTATAACATGACAGACCAGCTAGATATACTGTCTCTATTATATTATGACAGACCAGCTAGATCTACTGTCTCCATTATATTCTGACAGACCAGCTTGATCTACTGTCTCTATTATAACATGACAGACCAGCTAGATATACTGTCTCTATTATATTATGATAGACCAGCTAGATCTACTGTCTCTATTATAGTATGATAGACCAGCTAGATCTACTGTCTCTATTATATTATGATAGACCAGCTAGATCTACTGTCTCTATTATAATATGACAGACCAGCTAGAACTACCGTCTCTATTATAATATTACAGACCAGCTAGATCTACTGTCTCCATTATATTCTGACAGACCAGCTTGATCTACTGTCTCTATTATAACATGACAGACCAGCTAGATATACTGTCTCTATTATATTATGACAAACCAGCTAGATCTACTGTCTCTATTATAATATGACAGACCAGCTCGATCTCTGTCTCAATTATATTATGACAGACCAGCTAGATCAACTGTCTCTATTATAATATGACAGACCAGCTAGATCTATTGTCTCTATTATAATATGACAGACCAGCTAGATCAACTGTCTCTTTGTGTCTATTATATTATGACAGACCAGCTAGATCTATTATCTCTATTATATTATGGCAGACCATCTAGATCTACTGTCTCTATTATAATATGACAGACCAGCTAGATCTACTGTCTCTATTATAATATGACAGACCAGCTAGATCTACTGTCTCTATTATATTATGACAGACCTGCTAGATCTACTGTCTCTATTATATTATGACAGACCTGCTAGATCTACTGTCTCTATTATATTATGACAGACCTGCTAGATCTACTGTCTCTATTATAATATGACAGACCTGCTAGATCTACTGTCTCTATTATATTATGACAGACCTGCTAGATCTACTGTCTCTATTATATTATGACAGACCAGCTAGATCTACTGTCTCTATTATATTATGACAGACCAGCTAGATCTACTGTCTCTATTATATTATGACAGACTAGCTAGATCTACTGTCTCTATTATATTATGACAGACCAGCTAGATCTACTGTCTCTATTATATTATGACAGACCAGCTAGATCTACTGTCTCTATTATAACATGACAGACCAGCTAGATCTACTGTCTCTATTATATTATGACAGACCAGCTACATCTACAGTCTCTGGTATATTATGACACACCAGCTACATCTAATGTCTCTATTATATTATGACAGACCAGCTAGATCTACTGTCGCTATTATAATATTACAGACCAGCTAGATCTACTGTCTCTATTATATTATGAAAGACCAGCTACATCTACTGTCTCTATTATAACATGACAGACCGGCTAGATCTACTGTCTCTATTATAATATGACAAACCAGCAAGATCTACTGTCTCTATTATAACATGACAGACCAGCTAGATATACTGTCTCTATTATATTATGGCAGACCATCTAGATCTACTGTCTCTATTATAATATGACAGACCAGCTAGATCTACTGTCTCTATTATAATATGACAGACCAGCTAGATCTACTGTCTCTATTATATTATGACAGACCTGCTAGATCTACTGTCTCTATTATATTATGACAGACCTGCTAGATCTACTGTCTCTATTATATTATGACAGACCTGCTAGATCTACTGTCTCTATTATAATATGACAGACCTGCTAGATCTACTGTCTCTATTATATTATGACAGACCTGCTAGATCTACTGTCTCTATTATATTATGACAGACCAGCTAGATCTACTGTCTCTATTATATTATGACAGACCAGCTAGATCTACTGTCTCTATTATATTATGACAGACTAGCTAGATCTACTGTCTCTATTATATTATGACAGACCAGCTAGATCTACTGTCTCTATTATATTATGACAGACCAGCTAGATCTACTGTCTCTATTATAACATGACAGACCAGCTAGATCTACTGTCTCTATTATATTATGACAGACCAGCTACATCTACTGTCGCTATTATAATATTACAGACCAGCTAGATCTACTGTCTCTATTATATTATGAAAGACCAGCTACATCTACTGTCTCTATTATAACATGACAGACCGGCTAGATCTACTGTCTCTATTATAATATGACAAACCAGCAAGATCTACTGTCTCTATTATAACATGACAGACCAGCTAGATATACTGTCTCTATTATATTATGACAGACCAGCTAGATCTACTGTCTCCATTATATTCTGACAGACCAGCTTGATACTGTCTCTATTATAACATGACAGACCAGCTAGATATACTGTCTCTATTATATTATGATAGACCAGCTAGATCTACTGTCTCTATTATAGTATGATAGACCAGCTAGATCTACTGTCTCTATTATATTATGATAGACCAGCTAGATCTACTGTCTCTATTATAATATGACAGACCAGCTAGAACTACCGTCTCTATTATAATATTACAGACCAGCTAGATCTACTGTCTCCATTATATTCTGACAGACCAGCTTGATCTACTGTCTCTATTATAACATGACAGACCAGCTAGATATACTGTCTCTATTATATTATGACAAACCAGCTAGATCTACTGTCTCTATTATAATATGACAGACCAGCTCGATCTCCTGTCTCAATATATTATGACAGACCAGCTAGATCAACTGTCTCTATTATAATATGACAGACCAGCTAGATCTATTGTCTCTATTATAATATGACAGACCAGCTAGATCAACTGTCTCTTTGTGTCTATTATATTATGACAGACCAGCTAGATCTATTATCTCTATTATATTATGGCAGACCATCTAGATCTACTGTCTCTATTATAATATGACAGACCAGCTAGATCTACTGTCTCTATTATAATATGACAGACCAGCTAGATCTACTGTCTCTATTATATTATGACAGACCTGCTAGATCTACTGTCTCTATTATATTATGACAGACCTGCTAGATCTACTGTCTCTATTATATTATGACAGACCTGCTAGATCTACTGTCTCTATTATAATATGACAGACCTGCTAGATCTACTGTCTCTATTATATTATGACAGACCTGCTAGATCTACTGTCTCTATTATATTATGACAGACCAGCTAGATCTACTGTCTCTATTATATTATGACAGACCAGCTAGATCTACTGTCTCTATTATATTATGACAGACTAGCTAGATCTACTGTCTCTATTATATTATGACAGACCAGCTAGATCTACTGTCTCTATTATATTATGACAGACCAGCTAGATCTACTGTCTCTATTATAACATGACAGACCAGCTAGATCTACTGTCTCTATTATATTATGACAGACCAGCTACATCTACAGTCTCTGGTATATTATGACACACCAGCTACATCTAATGTCTCTATTATATTATGACAGACCAGCTAGATCTACTGTCGCTATTATAATATTACAGACCAGCTAGATCTACTGTCTCTATTATATTATGAAAGACCAGCTACATCTACTGTCTCTATTATAACATGACAGACCGGCTAGATCTACTGTCTCTATTATAATATGACAAACCAGCAAGATCTACTGTCTCTATTATAACATGACAGACCAGCTAGATATACTGTCTCTATTATATTATGACAAACCAGCTAGATCTACTGTCTCTATTATATTATGACAGACCAGCTAGATCTACTGTCACTATTATAATATGACAGACCAGCTAGATCTACTGTCTCTATTATATTATGACAGACCAGCTGGATCTACAGTCTCTATTATAATATGATGAGTGACCAGCTAGATCTACTGTCTCTATTATAATATGACAGACCAGCTAGATCTACTGTCTCTATTATATTATGACAGACCAGCTGGATCTACTGTCACTATTATAATATGACAGACCAGCTAGATCTACTGTCTCTATTATATTATGACAGACCAGCTAGATCTACTGTCACTATTATAATATGACAGACCAGCTAGATCTACTGTCTCTATTATATTATGACAGACCAGCTGGATCTACAGTCTCTATTATAATATGATGAGTGACCAGCTAGATCTACTGTCACTATTATAATATGACAGACCAGCTAGATCTACTGTCTCTATTATATTATGACAGACCAGCTGGATCTACAGTCTCTATTATAATATGATGAGTGACCAGCTCGATCTCCTGTCTCAATTATATTATGACAGACCAGCTAGATAAACTGTCTCTTTGTGTCTATTATATTATGACAGACCTGCTCGATCAACTGTCTCTTTGTGTCTATTATATTATGACAGACCAGCTAGATCTATTGTCTCTATTATATTATGGCAGACCATCTAGATCTACTGTCTCTATTATAATATGACAGACCAGCTAGATCTATTGTCTCTATTATATTATGACAAACCAGATACATCTACTGTCGCTATTATATTATGACAAACCAGCTAGATCTACTGTCTCTGTTACATTATGATAGACCAGCTAGATCTACCGTCTCTATTATATTATGACAAACCAGCTAGATCTACTGTCTCTATTATATTATGACAGACCAGCTAGATCTACTGTCTCCATTATATTCTGACAGACCAGCTTGATCTACTGTCTCTATTATAACATGACAGACCAGCTAGATATACTGTCTCTATTATATTATGATAGACCAGCTAGATCTACTGTCTCTATTATAGTATGATAGACCAGCTAGATCTACTGTCTCTATTATATTATGATAGACCAGCTAGATCTACTGTCTCTATTATAATATGACAGACCAGCTAGAACTACCGTCTCTATTATAATATTACAGACCAGCTAGATCTACTGTCTCCATTATATTCTGACAGACCAGCTTGATCTACTGTCTCTATTATAACATGACAGACCAGCTAGATATACTGTCTCTATTATATTATGACAAACCAGCTAGATCTACTGTCTCTATTATAATATGACAGACCAGCTCGATCTCCTGTCTCAATTATATTATGACAGACCAGCTAGATCAACTGTCTCTATTATAATATGACAGACCAGCTAGATCTATTGTCTCTATTATAATATGACAGACCAGCTAGATCAACTGTCTCTTTGTGTCTATTATATTATGACAGACCAGCTAGATCTATTATCTCTATTATATTATGGCAGACCATCTAGATCTACTGTCTCTATTATAATATGACAGACCAGCTAGATCTACTGTCTCTATTATAATATGACAGACCAGCTAGATCTACTGTCTCTATTATATTATGACAGACCTGCTAGATCTACTGTCTCTATTATATTATGACAGACCTGCTAGATCTACTGTCTCTATTATATTATGACAGACCTGCTAGATCTACTGTCTCTATTATAATATGACAGACCTGCTAGATCTACTGTCTCTATTATATTATGACAGACCTGCTAGATCTACTGTCTCTATTATATTATGACAGACCAGCTAGATCTACTGTCTCTATTATATTATGACAGACCAGCTAGATCTACTGTCTCTATTATATTATGACAGACTAGCTAGATCTACTGTCTCTATTATATTATGACAGACCTGCTAGATCTACTGTCTCTATTATATTATGACAGACCAGCTAGATCTACTGTCTCTATTATATTATGACAGACCTGCTAGATCTACTGTCTCTATTATATTTTGACAGACCAGCTAGATCTAATGTCTCTATTGTATTATGACAGACCAGCTAGATCTACTGTGTCTATTATATTATGACAGACCAGCTAGATCTAATGTCTCTATTGTATTATGACAGACCAGCTAGATCTACTGTGTCTATTATATTATGACAGACCAGCTAGATCTACTGTCTCTATTATATTATGAAAGACCAGCTACATCTACTGTCTCTATTATAACATGACAGACCGGCTAGATCTACTGTCTCTATTATAATATGACAAACCAGCAATATCTACTGTCTCTATTATAACATGACAGACCAGCTAGATATACTGTCTCTATTATATTATGACAAACCAGCTAGATCTACTGTCTCTATTATATTATGACAGACCAGCTAGATCTACTGTCACTATTATAATATGACAGACCAGCTAGATCTACTGTCTCTATTATATTATGACAGACCATCTGGATCTACAGTCTCTATTATAATATGATGAGTGACCAGCTAGATCTACTGTCTCTATTATAATATGACAGACCAGCTAGATCTACTGTCTCTATTATATTATGACAGACCAGCTGGATCTACTGTCACTATTATAATATGACAGACCAGCTAGATCTACTGTCTCTATTATATTATGACAGACCAGCTAGATCTACTGTCACTATTATAATATGACAGACCAGCTAGATCTACTGTCTCTATTATATTATGACAGACCAGCTGGATCTACAGTCTCTATTATAATATGATGAGTGACCAGCTAGATCTACTGTCACTATTATAATATGACAGACCAGCTAGATCTACTGTCTCTATTATATTATGACAGACCAGCTGGATCTACAGTCTCTATTATAATATGATGAGTGACCAGCTCGATCTCTGTCTCAATTATATTATGACAGACCAGCTAGATAAACTGTCTCTTTGTGTCTATTATATTATGACAGACCTGCTCGATCAACTGTCTCTTTGTGTCTATTATATTATGACAGACCAGCTAGATCTATTGTCTCTATTATATTATGGCAGACCATCTAGATCTACTGTCTCTATTATAAATTGACAGACCAGCTAGATCTATTGTCTCTATTATATTATGACAAACCAGATACATCTACTGTCGCTATTATATTATGACAAACCAGCTAGATCTACTGTCTCTGTTACATTATGATAGACCAGCTAGATCTACCGTCTCTATTATATTATGACAAACCAGCTAGATCTACTGTCTCTATTATATTATGACAGACCAGCTAGATCTACTGTCTCCATTATATTCTGACAGACCAGCTTGATCTACTGTCTCTATTATAACATGACAGACCAGCTAGATATACTGTCTCTATTATATTATGACAGACCTGCTCAATCGACTATCTCTATTATGACATGACAGACCAGCTTGATCTACTGTCGCTATTATAATATTACAGACCAGCTAGATCTACTGTCTCTATTATAGTATGATAGACCAGCTAGATCTACTGTCTCTATTATATTATGATAGACCAGCTAGATCTACTGTCTCTATTATAATATGACAGACCAGCTAGAACTACCGTCT
This sequence comes from Oncorhynchus keta, assembly GCF_023373465.1. Taxonomy (NCBI): domain Eukaryota; kingdom Metazoa; phylum Chordata; class Actinopteri; order Salmoniformes; family Salmonidae; genus Oncorhynchus; species Oncorhynchus keta. Next base: position 36,126 of record NW_026277250.1, on the reverse strand, counting down.
CTATTATAATATTACAGACCAGCTAGATCTACTGTCTCCATTATATTCTGACAGACCAGCTTGATCTACTGTCTCTATTATAACATGACAGACCAGCTAGATATACTGTCTCTATTATATTATGACAAACCAGCTAGATCTACTGTCTCTATTATAATATGACAGACCAGCTCGATCTCCTGTCTCAATTATATTATGACAGACCAGCTAGATCAACTGTCTCTATTATAATATGACAGACCAGCTAGATCTATTGTCTCTATTATAATATGACAGACCAGCTAGATCAACTGTCTCTTTGTGTCTATTATATTATGACAGACCAGCTAGATCTATTATCTCTATTATATTATGGCAGACCATCTAGATCTACTGTCTCTATTATAATATGACAGACCAGCTAGATCTATTGTCTCTATTATAACATGACAGACCAGCTAGATCTACTGTCTCTATTATAACATGACAGACCAGCTAGATCTACTGTCTCTATTATATTATGACAGACCAGCTAGATCTACTGTCTCTATTATAACATGACAGACCAGCTAGATCTACTGTCTCTATTATATTATGACAGACCAGCTAGATCTACTGTCTCTATTATAACATGACAGACCAGCTAGATCTACTGTCTCTATTATATTATGACAGACCAGCTACATCTAGTCTCTGGTATATTATGACACACCAGCTACATCTAATGTCTCTATTATATTATGACAGACCAGCTAGATCTACTGTCGCTATTATAATATTACAGACCAGCTAGATCTACTGTCACTATTATAATATGACAGACCAGCTAGATCTACTGTCTCTATTATATTATGACAGACCAGCTGGATCTACAGTCTCTATTATATTATGACAGACCAGCTAGATCAACTGTCTCTTTGTGTCTTTTATATTATGACAGACCTGCTCGATCAACTGTCTATTTGTGTCTATTATATTATGACAGACCAGCTAGATCTATTGTCTCTATTATATTATGACAGACCAGCTGGATCTACAGTCTCTATTATATTATGACAGACCTGCTCGATCAACTGTCTCTTTGTGTCTATTATATTATGACAGACCAGCTAGATCTATTGTCTCTATTATATTATGGCAGACCATCTAGATCTACTGTCTCTATTATAATATGACAGACCAGCTAGATCTATTGTCTCTATTATATTATGACAAACCAGATACATCTACTGTCGCTATTATATTATGACAAACCAGCTAGATCTACTGTCTCTGTTACATTATGATAGACCAGCTAGATCTACCGTCTCTATTATATTATGACAAACCAGCTAGATCTACTGTCTCTATTATATTATGACAGACCAGCTAGATCTACTGTCTCCATTATATTCTGACAGACCAGCTTGATCTACTGTCTCTATTATAACATGACAGACCAGCTAGATATACTGTCTCTATTATATTATGACAGACCTGCTCAATCGACTATCTCTATTATGACATGACAGACCAGCTTGATCTACTGTCGCTATTATAATATTACAGACCAGCTAGATCTACTGTCTCTATTATAGTATGATAGACCAGCTAGATCTACTGTCTCTATTATATTATGATAGACCAGCTAGATCTACTGTCTCTATTATAGTATGACAGACCAGCTAGAACTACCGTCTCTATTATAATATTACAGACCAGCTAGATCTACTGTCTCCATTATATTCTGACAGACCAGCTTGATCTACTGTCTCTATTATAACATGACAGACCAGCTAGATATACTGTCTCTATTATATTATGACAAACCAGCTAGATCTACTGTCTCTATTATAATATGACAGACCAGCTCGATCTCCTGTCTCAATTATATTATGACAGACCAGCTAGATCAACTGTCTCTATTATAATATGACAGACCAGCTAGATCTATTGTCTCTATTATAATATGACAGACCAGCTAGATCAACTGTCTCTTTGTGTCTATTATATTATGACAGACCAGCTAGATCTATTATCTCTATTATATTATGGCAGACCATCTAGATCTACTGTCTCTATTATAATATGACAGACCAGCTCGATCTCCTGTCTCAATTATATTATGACAGACCAGCTAGATCTACTGTCTCTATTATAATATGACAGACCAGCTAGATCTATTGTCTCTATTATAATATGACAGACCAGCTAGATCAACTGTCTCTTTGTGTCTATTATATTATGACAGACCAGCTAGATCTATTATCTCTATTATATTATGGCAGACCATCTAGATCTACTGTCTCTATTATAATATGACAGACCAGCTAGATCTATTGTCTCTATTATAACATGACAGACCAGCTAGATCTACTGTCTCTATTATAACATGACAGACCAGCTAGATCTACTGTCTCTATTATATTATGACAGACCAGCTAGATCTACTGTCTCTATTATAACATGACAGACCAGCTAGATCTACTGTCTCTATTATATTATGACAGACCAGCTAGATCTACTGTCTCTATTATAACATGACAGACCAGCTAGATCTACTGTCTCTATTATATTATGACAGACCAGCTACATCTACAGTCTCTGGTATATTATGACACACCAGCTACATCTAATGTCTCTATTATATTATGACAGACCAGCTAGATCTACTGTCGCTATTATAATATTACAGACCAGCTAGATCTACTGTCACTATTATAATATGACAGACCAGCTAGATCTACTGTCTCTAGTATATTATGACAGACCAGCTGGATCTACAGTCTCTATTATATTATGACAGACCAGCTAGATCAACTGTCTCTTTGTGTATTTTATATTATGACAGACCTGCTCGATCAACTGTCTATTTGTGTCTATTATATTATGACAGACCAGCTAGATCTATTGTCTCTATTATATTATGACAGACCAGCTGGATCTACAGTCTCTATTATATTATGACAGACCAGCTAGATCAACTGTCTCTTTGTGTCTATTATAATATGACAGACCAGCTAGATCTATCGTCTCTATTATAATATTACAGACCAGCTAGATCTACTGTCTCTATTATATTATGACAGACCAGCTAGATCTACTGTCTCTATTATAACATGACAGACCAGCTACATCTACAGTCTCTGGTATATTATGACACACCAGCTACATCTAATGTCTCTATTATATTATGACAGACCTTCTAGATATACTGTCTCTATTAGAACATGACAGACCAGCCAGATCTACTGTCTCTATTATATTATGACAAACCAGCTAGATTTACTGTCTCTATTATAATATGACAGACCAGCTCGATCTCCTGTCTCAATTATATTATGACAGACCAGCTAGATCAACTGTCTCTTTGTGTCTATTATATTATGACAGACCTGCTCGATCAACTGTCTCTTTGTGTCTATTATATTATGACAGACCAGCTAGATCTATTGTCTCTATTATATTATGGCAGACCATCTAGATCTACTGTCTCTATTATAATATGACAGACCAGCTAGATCTACTGTCTCTATTATATTATGACAGACCAGCTAGATCTACAGTCTCTATTATAACATGACAGACCAGCTAGATCTACTGTCTCTATTATATTATGACAGACCAGCTAGATCCAATGTCTCTATTATATTATGACAGACCAGCTTGATATACTGTCTCTGTTATATCATGACACACCAGGTACATCTACTGTCGCTATTATATTATGACAAACCAGCTAGATCTACTGTCTCTGTTACATTATGATAGACCAGCTAGATCTACCGTCTATATTATATTATGACAAACCAGCTAGATCTACTGTCTCTATTATATTATGACAGACCAGCTAGATCTACTGTCACTATTATAATATGACAGACCAGCTAGATCTACTGGCTCTATTATATTATGACAGACCAGCTGGATCTACAGTCTCTGTTATATTATGAAACACCAGCTACATCTACTGTCTCTATTATAACATGACAGACCAGCTCGATCTCCTGTCTCAATTATATTATGACAGACCAGCTAGATCAACTGTCTCTTTGTGTCTATTATATTATGACAGACCTGCTCGATCAACTGTCTCTTTGTGTCTATTATATTATGACAGACCAGCTAGATCTATTGTCTCTATTATATTATGACAGACCATCTAGATCTACTGTCTCTATTATAATATGACAGACCAGCTAGATCTACCGTCTCTATTATATTATGATAGACCAGCTAGATCTACTGTCGCTATTATATTATGATAGACCAGCTAGATCTACTGTCTCTATTATATTATGATAGACCAGCTAGATCTACTGTCTCTATTATATTATGATAGACTAGCTAGATCTACTGTCTCTATTATATTATGATAGACCAGCTAGATCTACTGTCACTATTATATTATGATAGACCAGCTAGATCTACTGTCTCTATTATATTATGATAGACCAGCTAGATCTGCTGTCGCTATTATAGTATGATAGACCAGCTAGATCTACTGTCTCTATTATATTATGATAGACCAGCTAGATCTACTGTCTCTATTATATTATGATAGACCAGCTAGATCTGCTGTCACTATTATATTATGATAGACCAGCTAGATCTACTGTCTCTAGTATAACATGACAGACCAGCTAGATATACTGTCTCTATTATATTATGACAAACCAGCTAGATCTACTGTCTCTATTATAATATGACAGACCAGCTCGATCTCCTGTCTCAATTATATTATGACAGACCAGCTAGATCAACTGTCTCTATTATAATATGACAGACCAGCTAGATCTATTGTCTCTATTATATTATGGCAGACCATCTAGATCTACTGTCTCTATTATAATATGACAGACCAGCTAGATCTATTGTCTCTATTATAATATGACAGACCAGCTAGATCTATTGTCTCTATTATATTATGGCAGACCATCTAGATCTACTGTCTCTATTATAATATGACAGACCAGCGAGATCTACCGTCTCTATTATATTATGATAGACCAGCTAGATCTACTGTCGCTATTATATTATGATAGACCAGCTAGATCTACTGTCTCTATTATATTATGATAGACCAGCTAGATCTACTGTCTCTATTATATTATGATAGACCAGCTAGATCTACTGTCTCTATTATATTATGATAGACCAGCTAGATCTACTGTCTCTATTATATTATGATAGACCAGCTAGATCTGCTGTCACTATTATATTATGATAGACCAGCTAGATCTGCTGTCACTATTATATTATGATAGACCAGCTAGATCTACTGTCTCTAGTATAACATGACAGACCAGCTAGATATACTGTCTCTATTATATTATGACAAACCAGCTAGATCTACCGTCTCTATTATAATATGACAGACCAGCTCGATCTCCTGTCTCAATTATATTATGACAGACCAGCTAGATCAACTGTCTCTTTGTGTCTATTATATTATGACAGACCAGCTAGATCTATTATCTCTATTATATTATGGCAGACCATCTAGATCTACTGTCTCTATTATAATATGACAGACCAGCTAGATCAACTGTCTCTATTATAATATGACAGACCAGCTAGATCTATTGTCTCTATTATATTATGGCAGACCATCTAGATCTACTGTCTCTATTATAATATGACAGACCAGCTAGATCTATTGTCTCTATTATAATATGACAGACCAGCTAGATCTACTGTCTCTATTATAACATGACAGACCAGCTAGATCTACTGTCTCTATTATATTATGACAGACCAGCTAGATCTACTGTCACTATTATAATATTACAGACCAGCTAGATCTACTGTCTCTATTATATTATGACAGACCAGCTAGATCTACTGTCGCTATTATAATATTACAGACCAGCTAGATCTACTGTCTCTATTATATTATGATAGACCAGCTAGATCTACTGTCTCTATTATATTATGATAGACCAGCTAGATCTACTGTCTCTATTATAATATGACAGACCAGCTAGAACTACCGTCTCTATTATAATATTACAGACCAGCTAGATCTACTGTCTCCATTATATTCTGACAGACCAGCTTGATCTACTGTCTCTATTATAACATGACAGACCAGCTAGATATACTGTCTCTATTATATTATGACAAACCAGCTAGATCTACTGTCTCTATTATAATATGACAGACCAGCTCGATCTCCTGTCTCAATTATATTATGACAGACCAGCTAGATCAACTGTCTCTATTATAATATGACAGACCAGCTAGATCTATTGTCTCTATTATAATATGACAGACCAGCTAGATCAACTGTCTCTTTGTGTCTATTATATTATGACAGACCAGCTAGATCTATTATCTCTATTATATTATGGCAGACCAGCTAGATCTACTGTCTCTAGTATAACATGACAGACCAGCTAGATATACTGTCTCTATTATATTATGACAAACCAGCTAGATCTACTGTCTCTATTATAATATGACAGACCAGCTCGATCTGCTGTCGCTATTATAGTATGATATACCAGCTAGATCTACTGTCTCTATTATATTATGATAGACCAGCTAGATCTACTGTCTCTATTATATTATGATAGACCAGCTAGATCTGCTGTCACTATTATATTATGATAGACCAGCTAGATCTACTGTCTCTATTATATTATGATAGACCAGCTAGATCTGCTGTCGCTATTATAGTATGATATACCAGCTAGATCTACTGTCTCTATTATATTATGATAGACCAGCTAGATCTACTGTCTCTATTATATTATGATAGACCAGCTAGATCTGCTGTCACTATTATATTATGATATACCAGCTAGATCTACTGTCTCTATTATATTATGATAGACCAGCTAGATCTACTGTCTCTATTATATTATGATAGACCAGCTAGATCTGCTGTCACTATTATATTATGATAGACCTGCTAGATCTACTGTCTCTATTATATTATGACAAACCAGCTAGATCTGCTGTCGCTATTATAGTATGATATACCAGCTAGATCTACTGTCTCTATTATATTATGATAGACCAGCTAGATCTACTGTCTCTATTATATTATGATAGACCAGCTAGATCTGCTGTCACTATTATATTATGATAGACCAGCTAGATCTACTGTCTCTAGTATAACATGACAGACCAGCTAGATATACTGTCTCTATTATATTATGACAAACCAGCTAGATCTACTGTCTCTATTATAATATGACAGACCAGCTCGATCTCCTGTCTCAATTATATTATGACAGACCAGCTAGATCAACTGTCTCTATTATAATATGACAGACCAGCTAGATCTATTGTCTCTATTATATTATGACAGACCAGCTAGATCTACTGTCTCTATTATATTATGACAGACCAGCTAGATCACTGTATCGATTGTATTATGACAGCCCAGCTAGATCAACTGTCTCTATTATAATATGACAGACCAGCTAGATCTATTGTCTCTATTATATTATGATAGACCAGCTAGATCTATTGTCTCTATTATATTATGGCAGACCATCTAGATCTACTGTCTCTATTATAATATGACAGACCAGCTAGATCTATTGTCTCTATTATAACATGACAGACCAGCTAGATCTACTGTCTCTATTATAACATGACAGACCTGCTAGATCTACTGTCTCTATTATATTATGACAGACCAGCTAGATCTACTGTCGCTATTATAATATTACAGACCAGCTAGATCTACTGTCTCTATTATATTATGATAGACCAGCTAGATCTACTGTCTCTATTATAACATGACAGACCAGCAACATCTACAGTCTCTGGTATATTATGACACACCAGCTACATCCAATATCTCTATTATATTATGAAAGACCTGCTAGATATACTGTCTCTATTATAACATGACAGACCAGCCATATCTACTGTCTCTATTATATTATGACAAACTAGCTAGATCTACTGTCTCTATTATAACATGACAGACCAGCTAGATATACTGTCTCTATTATATTATGACAAACCAGCTAAATCTACCGTCTCTATTATAATATGACAGACCAGCTCGATCTCCTGTCTCAATTATATTATGACAGACCAGCTAGATCAACTGTCTCTTTGTGTCTATTATATTATGACAGACCAGCTAGATCTATTATCTATATTATATTATGGCAGACCATCTAGATCTACTGTCTCTATTATAATATGACAGACCAGCTAGATCAACTGTCTCTATTATAATATGACAGACCAGCTAGATCTATTGTCTCTATTATATTATGGCAGACCATCTAGATCTACTGTCTCTATTATAATATGACAGACCAGCTAGATCTATTGTCTCTATTATAATATGACAGACCAGCTAGATCTACTGTCTCTATTATAACATGACAGACCAGCTAGATCTACTGTCTCTATTATATTATGACAGACCAGCTAGATCTACTGTCACTATTATAATATTACAGACCAGCTAGATCTACTGTCTCTATTATATTATGACAGACCAGCAAGATCTACTGTCGCTATTATAATATTACAGACCAGCTAGATCTACTGTCTCTATTATATTATGATAGACCAGCTAGATCTACTGTCTCTATTATATTATGATAGACCAGCTAGATCTACTGTCTCTATTATAATATGACAGACCAGCTAGAACTACCGTCTCTATTATAATATTACAGACCAGCTAGATCTACTGTCTCCATTATATTCTGACAGACCAGCTTGATCTACTGTCTCTATTATAACATGACAGACCAGCTAGATATACTGTCTCTATTATATTATGACAAACCAGCTAGATCTACTGTCTCTATTATAATATGACAGACCAGCTCGATCTCCTGTCTCAATTATATTATGACAGACCAGCTAGATCAACTGTCTCTATTATAATATGACAGACCAGCTAGATCTATTGTCTCTATTATAATATGACAGACCAGCTAGATCAACTGTCTCTTTGTGTCTATTATATTATGACAGACCAGCTAGATCTATTATCTCTATTATATTATGGCAGACCAGCTAGATCTACTGTCTCTAGTATAACATGACAGACCAGCTAGATATACTGTCTCTATTATATTATGACAAACCAGCTAGATCTACTGTCTCTATTATAATATGACAGACCAGCTCGATCTCCTGTCTCAATTATATTATGACAGACCAGCTAGATCAACTGTCTCTATTATAATATGACAGACCAGCTAGATCTATTGTCTCTATTATATTATGACAGACCAGCTAGATCTACTGTCTCTATTATATTATGACAGACCAGCTAGATCACTGTATCGATTGTATTATGACAGCCCAGCTAGATCAACTGTCTCTATTATAATATGACAGACCAGCTAGATCTATTGTCTCTATTATATTATGATAGACCAGCTAGATCTATTGTCTCTATTATATTATGGCAGACCATCTAGATCTACTGTCTCTATTATAATATGACAGACCAGCTAGATCTATTGTCTCTATTATAACATGACAGACCAGCTAGATCTACTGTCTCTATTATAACATGACAGACCTGCTAGATCTACTGTCTCTATTATATTATGACAGACCAGCTAGATCTACTGTCGCTATTATAATATTACAGACCAGCTAGATCTACTGTCTCTATTATATTATGATAGACCAGCTAGATCTACTGTCTCTATTATAACATGACAGACCAGCAACATCTACAGTCTCTGGTATATTATGACACACCAGCTACATCCAATATCTCTATTATATTATGAAAGACCTGCTAGATATACTGTCTCTATTATAACATGACAGACCAGCCATATCTACTGTCTCTATTATATTATGACAAACTAGCTAGATCTACTGTCTCTATTATAACATGACAGACCAGCTAGATATACTGTCTCTATTATATTATGACAAACCAGCTAAATCTACCGTCTCTATTATAATATGACAGACCAGCTCGATCTCCTGTCTCAATTATATTATGACAGACCAGCTAGATCAACTGTCTCTTTGTGTCTATTATATTATGACAGACCAGCTAGATCTATTATCTCTATTATATTATGGCAGACCATCTAGATCTACTGTCTCTATTATAATATGACAGACCAGCTAGATCAACTGTCTCTATTATAATATGACAGACCAGCTAGATCTATTGTCTCTATTATATTATGGCAGACCATCTAGATCTACTGTCTCTATTATAATATGACAGACCAGCTAGATCTATTGTCTCTATTATAATATGACAGACCAGCTAGATCTACTGTCTCTATTATAACATGACAGACCAGCTAGATCTACTGTCTCTATTATATTATGACAGACCAGCTAGATCTACTGTCGCTATTATAATATTACAGACCAGCTAGATCTACTGTCTCTATTATATTATGACAGACCAGCTAGATCTACTGTCGCTATTATAATATTACAGACCAGCTAGATCTACTGTCTCTATTATATTATGATAGACCAGCTAAATCAAATCAAATCAAATTTTATTTGTCACATACACATGGTTAGCAGATGTTAAATGCGAGTGTAGCGAAATGCTTGTGCTTCTAGTTCCGACAATGCAGTGATAACCAACAAGTAATCTAACTACCAATTCCAAAACTACTGTCTTATACACAGTGTAAGGGGATAAGGAATATGTACATAAGGATATATGAATGAGTGATGGTACAGAGCAGCATACAGTAGATGGTATCGAGTACAGTATATACATATGAGATGAGTGTGTAGACAAAGTAAACAAAGTGGCATAGTTAAAGTGGCTAGTGATACATGTGTTACATAAGGATGCAGTCGATGATGTAGAGTACAGTATATACATATGCATATGAGATGAATAATGTAGGGTAAGTAACATTATATAAGGTAGCATTGTTTAAAGTGGCTAGTGATATATTTACATAATTCCCATCAATTCCCATTATTAAAATGGCTGGAGTTGGGTCAGTGTCAATGACAGTGTGTTGGCAGCAGCCACTCACACTGTTAGTGGTGGCTGTTTAACAGTCTGATGGCCTTGAGATAGAAGCTGTTTTTCAGTCTCTCGGTCCCAGCTTTGATGCACCTGTACTGACCTCGCCTTCTGGATGATAGCGGGGTGAACAGGCAGTGGTTCGGGTGGTTGATGTCCTTGATGATCTTTATGGCCTTCCTGTAACAACGGGTGGTGTAGGTGTCCTGGAGGGCAGGTAGTTTGCCCCGGTGATGCGTTGTGCAGTCCTCACTACCCTCTGGAGAGCCTTACGGTTGAGGGCGGAGCAGTTGCCGTACCAGGCGGTGATACAGCCCGCCAGGATGCTCTCGATTGTGCATCTGTAGAAGTTTGTGAGTGCTTTTGGTGACAAGCCGAATTTCTTCAGCCTCCTGAGGTTGAATAGGCGCTGCTGCGCCTTCTTCACGACGCTGTCAGTGTGAGTGGACCAATTCAGTTTGTCTGTGATGTGTATGCCGAGGAACTTAAAACTAGCTACCCTCTCCACTACTGTTCCATCGATGTGGATAGGGGGTGTTCCCTCTGCTGTTTCCTGAAGTCCACAATCATCTCCTTAGTTTTGTTGACGTTGAGTGTGAGGTTATTTTCCTGACACCACCTCCGAGGGCCCTCACCTCCTCCCTGTAGGCCGTCTCGTCGTTGTTGGTAATCAAGCCTACCACTGTTGTGTCTCCGCAAACTTGATGATTGAGTTGGAGCGTGCGTGGCCACGCAGTCGTGGGTGAACAGGGAGTACAGGAGAGGGCTCAGAACGCACCCTTGTGGGGCCCCCCGTGTTGAGGATCAGCGGGGAGGAGATGTTGTTGCCTACCCTCACCACCTGGGGGCGGCCCGTCAGGAAGTCCAGTACCCAGTTGCACAGGGGCGGGGTCGAGACCCAGGGTCTCGAGCTTGATGACGAGCTTGGAGGGTACTATGGTGTTGAATGCCGAGCTGTATCGATGAACAGCATTCTCACATAGGTATTCCTCTTGTCCAGGTGGGTTAGGGCAGTGTGCAGTGTGGTTGAGATTGCATCGTCTGTGGACCTATTTGGGCGGTAAGCAAATTGGAGTGGGTCTAGGGTGTCAGGTAGGGTGGAGGTGATATGGTCCTTGACTAGTCTCTCAAAGCACTTCATGATGACGGAAGTGAGTGCTACGGGCGGTAGTCGTTTAGCTCAGTTACCTTAGCTTTCTTGGGAACAGGAACAATGGTGGCCCTCTTGAAGCATGTGGGAACAGCAGACTGGTATAGGGATTGATTGAATATGTCCGTAAACACACCGGCCAGCTGGTCTGCGCATGCTCTGAGGGCGCGGCTGGGGATGCCGTCTGGGCCTGCAGCCTTGCGGGGTTAACACGTTTAAATGTCTTACTCACCTCGGCTGCAGTGAAGGAGAGACCGCATGTTTCCGTTGCAGGCCGTGTCAGTGGCACTGTATTGTCCTCAAAGCGGGCAAAAAGTTATTTAGTCTGCCTGGGAGCAAGACATCCTGGTCCGTGACTGGGCTGGATTTCATCTTGTAGTCCGTGATTGACTGTAGACCCTGCCACATGCCTCTTGTGTCTGAGCCGTTGAATTGAGATTCCACTTTGTCTCTGTACTGACGCTTAGCTTGTTTAATAGCCTTGCGGAGGGAATAGCTGCACTGTTTGTATTCAGTCATGTTGCCAGACACCTTGCCCTGATTAAAAGCAGTGGTTCGCGCTTTCAGTTTCACGCGAATGCTGCCATCAATCCACGGTTTCTGGTTAGGGAATGTTTTTATCGTTGCTATGGGAACGACATCTTCGACGCACGTTCTAATGAACTCGCACACCGAATCAGCGTATTCGTCAATATTCCCATCTGACGCAATACGAAACATGTCCCAGTCCACGTGATGGAAGCAGTCTTGGAGTGTAGAGTCAGCTTGGTCTGACCAGCGTTGGACAGACCTCAGCGTGGGAGCCTCTTGTTTTAATTTCTGCCTGTAGGCAGGGATCAGCAAAATGGAGTCGTGGTCAGCTTTTCCGAAAGGGGCGGGGCAGGGCCTTATATGCGTCGCGGAAGTTAGAGTAACAATGATCCAGGTTTTACCACCCCTGGTTGCGCAATCGATATGCTGATAAAATTTAGGGAGTCTTGTTTTCAGATTGGCTTTGTTAAAATCCCCAGCTACAATGAATGCAGCCTCCGGATAAATGGTTTCCAGTTTGCAAAGAGTTAAATAAAGTTCGTTCAGAGCCATCGATGTGTCTGCTTGGGGGATATATACGGCTGTGATTATAATCGAAGAGAATTCTCTTGGAAGATAATGCGGTCTACATTTGATTGTGAGGAATTCTAAATCAGGTGAACAGAAGGATTTGAGTTCCTGTATGTTTCCTTCATCACACCATGTCCCGTTAGTCATGAGGCATACGCCCCCGCCACTCTTCTTACCAGAGAGATGTTTGTTTCTGTCCGCGCGATGCGTGGAGAAACCCGTTGGCTGTACCGCCCTGGATAGCGTCTTCCCAGTAAGCCATGTTTCCGTAAAGCAAAGAACGTTACAGTCTCTGATGTCCCTCTGGAATGCCACCCTTGCTCGGATTTCATCAACCTTGTTGTCGAGAGACTGGACATTGGCAAGAAGAATACTGGGAAGTGGTGCGCGATGTGCCCTTTTAGTCTGACCAGAACACCGCCGCGTTTCCCTCTTTTTTCGTAGTCGTTTCCTTGGGTCGCTGCAAGCGATCCATTCCGTTGTCCTGTTTGTAAGGCAGAACACAGGATCCGCGTCGCGGAAAACATATTCTTGGTCGTACTGATGGTGAGTTGACGCTGATCTTATATTCAGTAGTTCTTCTCGACTGTATGTAATGAAACCTAAGATGACCTGGGGTACTAATGTAAGAAATAACACGTAAAAAAACAAAAAACTGCATAGTTTCCTAGGAACGCGAAGCGAGGCGGCCATCTCAGTCGGCGCCGGAAGTAATCTACTGTCTCTATTATAGATCTACTGTCTCTATTATATTATGATAGACCAGCTAGATCTACTGTCTCTATTATAATATGACAGACCAGCTAGAACTACCGTCTCTATTATAATATTACAGACCAGCTAGATCTACTGTCTCCATTATATTCTGACAGACCAGCTTGATCTACTGTCTCTATTATAACATGACAGACCAGCTAGATATACTGTCTCTATTATATTATGACAAACCAGCTAGATCTACTGTCTCTATTATAATATGACAGACCAGCTCGATCTCCTGTCTCAATTATATTATGACAGACCAGCTAGATCAACTGTCTCTATTATAATATGACAGACCAGCTAGATCTATTGTCTCTATTATAATATGACAGACCAGCTAGATCAACTGTCTCTTTGTGTCTATTATATTATGACAGACCAGCTAGATCTATTATCTCTATTATATTATGGCAGACCATCTAGATCTACTGTCTCTATTATAATATGACAGACCAGCTCGATCTCCTGTCTCAATTATATTATGACAGACCAGCTAGATCTACTGTCTCTATTATATTATGACAGAGCAGCTAGATCTACTGTCTCTATTATAACATGACAGACCAGCTAGATCTACTGTCTCTATTATATTATGACAGACCAGCTACATCTACAGTCTCTGGTATATTATGACACACCAGCTACATCTAATGTCTCTATTATATTATGACAGACCAGCTAGATCTACTGTCGCTATTATAATATTACAGACCAGCTAGATCTACTGTCACTATTATAATATGACAGACCAGCTAGATCTACTGTCTCTATTATATTATGACAGACCAGCTGGATCTACAGTCTCTATTATATTATGACAGACCAGCTAGATCAACTGTCTCTTTGTGTCTTTTATATTATGACAGACCTGCTCGATCAACTGTCTATTTGTGTCTATTATATTATGACAGACCAGCTAGATCTATTGTCGCTATTATAATATGACAGACCAGCTAGATCTACCGTCTCTATTATAATATTACAGACCAGCTAGAACTACCGTCTCTATTATAATATTACAGACCAGCTAGATCTACTGTCTCCATTATATTCTGACAGACCAGCTTGATCTACTGTCTCTATTATAACATGACAGACCAGCTAGAAATACTGTCTCTATTATATTATGACAAACCAGCTAGATCTACTGTCTCTATTATATAATATGACAGACCAGCTCGATCTCCTGTCTCAATTATATTATGACAGACCAGCTAGATCTACTGTCTCTATTATAATATGACAGACCAGCTAGATCAACTGTCTCTTTGTGTCTATTATATTATGACAGACCATCTAGATCAACTGTCTCTATTATAATATGACAGACCAGCTAGATATATTGTCTCTATTATAATATGACAGACCAGCTAGATCAACTGTCTCTTTGTGTCTATTATATTATGACAGACCATCTAGATCTACTGTCTCTATTATAATATGACAGACCAGCTAGATCTATTGTCTCTATTATAACATGACAGACCAGCTAGATCTACTGTCTCTATTATAACATGACAGACCAGCTAGATCTACTGTCTCTATTATATTATGACAGACCAGCTAGATCTACTGTCTCTATTATAACATGACAGACCAGCTAGATCTACTGTCTCTATTATATTATGACAGACCAGCTAGATCTACTGTCTCTATTATATTATGACAAACCAGCTAGATCAACTGTCTCTATTATAACATGACAGACCAGCTACATCTACAGTCTCTGGTATATTATGACACACCAGCTACATCTAATGTCTCTATTATATTATGACAGACCAGCTAGATCTACTGTCGCTATTGTAATATTACAGACCAGCTAGATCTACTGTCACTATTATAATATGACAGACCAGCTAGATCTACTGTCTCTATTATATTATGACAGACCAGCTGGATCTACAGTCTCTATTATATTATGACAGACCAGCTAGATCAACTGTCTCTTTGTGTCTTTTATATTATGACAGACCTGCTCGATCAACTGTCTATTTGTGTCTATTATATTATGACAGACCAGCTAGATCTATTGTCTCTATTATAATATGACAGACCAGCTAGATCTACCGTCTCTATTATAATATTACAGACCAGCTAGATCTACTGTCTCCATTATATTCTGACAGACCAGCTTGATCTACTGTCTCTATTATAACATGACAGACCAGCTAGATATACTGTCTCTATTATATTATGACAGTCCTGCTCAATCGACTATCTCTATTATGACATGACAGACCAGCTTGATCTACTGTCGCTATTATAATATTACAGACCAGCTAGATCTACTGTCTCTATTATATTATGATAGATCAGCTAGATCTACTGTCTCTATTGTACTATGACACACCAGCTACATCTACTGTCTCCATTATATTATGACAGACCAGCTACATCTACAGTCTCTGGTATATTATGACACACCAGCTACATCTAATGTCTCTATTATATTATGACAGACCAGCTAGATCTACTGTCTCTATTATATTATGACAGACCAGCTAGATCTTCTGTGTCTATTATATTATGACAGACCAGCTAGATCTACTGTCTCTATTATATTATGACACACCAGCTACATCTACTGTCTCTATTATAATATGACAGACCAGCTCGATCTCCTGTCTCAATTATATTATGACAGACCAGCTAGATCTATTGTCTCTATTATATTATGGCAGACCATCTAGATCTACTGTCTCTATTATAATATGACAGACCAGCTAGATCTTCTGTCTCTATTATATTATGACAGACCAGCTAGATCGACTGTCTCTATTATATTATCACAGACCAGCTAGATCTACTGTCGCTATTATAATATGACAGACCAGCGAGATCTACTGTCTCTATTATATTATGACACACCAGCTGGATCTACTGTCTCTATTATATTATGACAGACCAGCTAGTTCTACTGTCTCTATTATAATATGACAGACCAGCTCGATCTCCTGTCTCAATTATATTATGACAGACCAGCTAGATCAACTGTCTCTTTGTGTCTATTATATTATGACAGACCAGCTAGATCTATTGTCTCTATTATATTATGACGGACCATCTAGATCTACTGTCTCTATTATAATATGACAGACCAGCTAGATCTACTGTCTCTATTATAACATGACAGACCAGCTAGATCTACTGTTTCTATTATAACATGACAGACCAGCTAGATCTACTGTCTCTATTATAACATGACAGACCAGCTAGATCTAATGTCTCTATTGTATTATGACAGACCAGCTAGATCTAATGTCTCTATTGTGTTATGACAGACCAGCTAGATCTACTGTGTCTATTATATTATGACAGACCAGCTAGATCTAATGTCTCTATTGTATTATGACAGACCAGCTAGATCTACTGTGTCTATTATATTATGACAGACCAGCTATATCTACTGTCTCTATTATAACATGACAGACCAGCTAGATCTACTGTGTCTATTATATTATGACAGACCAGCTATATCTACTGTCTCTATTATAACATGACAGACCAGCTAGATCTAATGTCTCTATTGTATTATGACAGACCAGCTAGATCTAATGTCTCTATTGTATTATGACAGACCAGCTATATCTACTGTCTCTATTATAACATGACAGACCAGCTACATCTACAGTCTCTGGTATATTATGACACACCAGCTACATCTTATGTCTCTATTATATTATGACAGACCAGCTAGATCTACTGTCGCTATTATAATATTACAGACCAGCTAGATCTACTGTCTCTATTATATTATGAAAGACCAGCTACATCTACTGTCTCTATTATAACATGACAGACCAGCTAGATCTACTGTCTCTATTATAATATGACAAACCAGCAAGATCTACTGTCTCTATTATAACATGACAGACCAGCTAGATATACTGTCTCTATTATATTATGACAAACCAGCTAGATCTACTGTCTCTATTATATTATGACAGACCTGCTCGATCAACTGTCTCTTTGTGTCTATTATATTATGACAGACCATCTAGATCTACTGTCTCTATTATAATATGACAGACCAGCTAGATCTATTGTCTCTATTATATTATGACAAACCAGGTACATCTACTGTCGCTATTATATTATGACAAACCAGCTGGATCTACTGTCTCTGTTACATTATGATAGACCAGCTAGATCTACCGTCTCTATTATATTATGACAAACCAGCTAGATCTATTATCTCTATTATATTATGGCAGACCATCTAGATCTACTGTCTCTATTATAATATGACAGACCAGCTCGATCTCCTGTCTCAATTATATTATGACAGACCAGCTAGATCTACTGTCTCTATTATATTATGACAGAGCAGCTAGATCTACTGTCTCTATTATAACATGACAGACCAGCTAGATCTACTGTCTCTATTATATTATGACAGACCAGCTACATCTACAGTCTCTATTATATTATGACAGACCAGCTGGTCTCTATCTGGACAGTCTCTATTATATTATGACAGACCAGCTAGATCAACTGTCTCTTTGTGTCTTTTATATTATGACAGACCTGCTCGATCAACTGTCTATTTGTGTCTATTATATTATGACAGACCAGCTAGATCTATTGTCTCTATTATAATATGACAGACCAGCTAGATCTACCGTCTCTATTATAATATTACAGACCAGCTAGAACTACCGTCTCTATTATAATATTACAGACCAGCTAGATCTACTGTCTCCATTATATTCTGACAGACCAGCTTGATCTACTGTCTCTATTATAACATGACAGACCAGCTAGATATACTGTCTCTATTATATTATGACAAACCAGCTAGATCTACTGTCTCTATTATATAATATGACAGGTTAGCTCGATCTCCTGTCTCAATTATATTATGACAGACCAGCTAGATCTACTGTCTCTATTATAATATGACAGACCAGCTAGATCAACTGTCTCTTTGTGTCTATTATATTATGACAGACCATCTAGATCAACTGTCTCTATTATAATATGACAGACCAGCTAGATCTATTGTCTCTATTATAATATGACAGACCAGCTAGATCAACTGTCTCTTTGTGTCTATTATATTATGACAGACCATCTAGATCTACTGTCTCTATTATAATATGACAGACCAGCTAGATCTATTGTCTCTATTATAACATGACAGACCAGCTAGATCTACTGTCTCTATTATAACATGACAGACCAGCTAGATCTACTGTCTCTATTATATTATGACAGACCAGCTAGATCTACTGTCTCTATTATAACATGACAGACCAGCTAGATCTACTGTCTCTATTATATTATGACAGACCAGCTACATCTACAGTCTCTGGTATATTATGACACACCAGCTACATCTAATGTCTCTATTATATTATGACAGACCAGCTAGATCTACTGTCGCTATTATAATATTACAGACCAGCTATATCTACTGTCACTATTATAATATGACAGACCAGCTAGATCTACTGTCTCTATTATATTATGACAGACCAGCTGGATCTACAGTCTCTATTATATTATGACAGACCTGCTCGATCAACTGTCTATTTGTGTCTATTATATTATGACAGACCAGCTAGATCTATTGTCTCTATTATAATATGACAGACCAGCTAGATCTACCGTCTCTATTATAATATTACAGACCAGCTAGATCTACTGTCTCCATTATATTCTGACAGACCAGCTTGATCTACTGTCTCTATTATAACATGACAGACCAGCTAGATATACTGTCTCTATTATATTATGACAGTCCTGCTCAATCGACTATCTCTATTATGACATGACAGACCAGCTTGATCTACTGTCGCTATTATAATATTACAGACCAGCTAGATCTACTGTCTCTATTATATTATGATAGACCAGCTAGATCTACTGTCTCTATTATATTATGATAGACCAGCTAGATCTACTGTCTCTATTGTATTATGACACACCAGCTACATCTACTGTCTCCATTATATTATGACAGACCAGCTACATCTAATGTCTCTATTATATTATGACAGACCAGCTAGATCTACTGTCTCTATTATATTATGACAGACCAGCTAGATCTTCTGTCTCTATTATATTATGACAGACCAGCTAGATCTACTGTCTCTATTATATTATGACACACCAGCTACATCTACTGTCTCCATTATATTATGACAAACCAGCTAGATCTACTGTCTCTATTATAATATGACAGACCAGCTCGATCTCCTGTCTCAATTATATTATGACAGACCAGCTAGATCTATTGTCTCTATTATATTATGGCAGACCATCTAGATCTACTGTCTCTATTATATTATGACACACCAGCTGGATCTACTGTCTCTATTATATTATGACAGACCAGCTAGTTCTACTGTCTCTATTATAATATGACAGACCAGCTCGATCTCCTGTCTCAATTATATTATGACAGACCAGCTAGATCAACTGTCTCTTTGTGTCTATTATATTATGACAGACCAGCTAGATCTATTGTCTCTATTATATTATGACGGACCATCTAGATCTACTGTCTCTATTATAATATGACAGACCAGCTAGATCGACTGTCTCTATTATATTATCACAGACCAGCTAGATCTACTGTCGCTATTATAATATGACAGACCAGCGAGATCTACTGTCTCTATTATATTATGACACACCAGCTGGATCTACTGTCTCTATTATATTATGACAGACCAGCTAGTTCTACTGTCTCTATTATAATATGACAGTCCTGCTCAATGGACTATCTCTATTATGACATGACAGACCAGCTTGATCTACTGTCGCTATTATAATATTACAGACCAGCTAGATCTACTGTCTCTATTATATTATGATAGACCAGCTAGATCTACTGTCTCTATTATATTATGATAGACCAGCTAGATCTACTGTCTCTATTGTATTATGACACACCAGCTACATCTACTGTCTCAATTATATTATGACAGACCAGCTAGATCTATTGTCTCTATTATATTATGGCAGACCATCTAGATCTACTGTCTCTATTATATTATGACACACCAGCTGGATCTACTGTCTCTATTATATTATGACAGACCAGCTAGTTCTACTGTCTCTATTATAATATGACAGACCAGCTCGATCTCCTGTCTCAATTATATTATGACAGACCAGCTAGATCAACTGTCTCTTTGTGTCTATTATATTATGACAGACCAGCTAGATCTATTGTCTCTATTATATTATGACGGACCATCTAGATCTACTGTCTCTATTATAATATGACAGACCAGCTAGATCTACTGTCTCTATTATAACATGACAGACCAGCTAGATCTACTGTTTCTATTATAACATGACAGACCAGCTAGATCTACTGTCTCTATTATAACATGACAGACCAGCTAGATCTAATGTCTCTATTGTATTATGACAGACCAGCTAGATCTAATGTCTCTATTATATTATGACAGACCAGCTAGATCTACTGTCTCTATTATATTATGACAGACCAGCTAGATCTAATGTCTCTATTGTATTATGACAGACCAGCTAGATCTACTGTGTCTATTATATTATGACAGACCAGCTATATCTACTGTCTCTATTATAACATGACAGACCAGCTAGATCTACTGTGTCTATTATATTATGACAGACCAGCTATATCTACTGTCTCTATTATAACATGACAGACCAGCTAGATCTAATGTCTCTATTGTATTATGACAGACCAGCTAGATCTAATGTCTCTATTGTATTATGACAGACCAGCTAGATCTACTGTGTCTATTATATTATGACAGACCAGCTAGATCTAATGTCTCTATTGTATTATGACAGACCAGCTATATCTACTGTCTCTATTATAACATGACAGACCAGCTAGATCTAATGTCTCTATTGTATTATGACAGACCAGCTAGATCTAATGTCTCTATTGTATTATGACAGACCAGCTAGATCTACTGTCTCTATTATATTATGACAGACCAGCTGGATCTACAGTCTCTGTTATATTATGACACACCAGCTACATCTACTGTCTCCATTATATTATGACAGACCAGCTAGATCTACTGTCTCTATTATAATATGACAGACCAGCTCGATCTCCTGTCTCAATTATATTATGACAGACCAGCTAGATCAACTGTCTCTTTGTGTCTATTATATTATGACAGACCTGCTCGATCAACTGTCTCTTTGTGTCTATTATATTATGACAGACCAGCTAGATCTATTGTCTCTATTATATTATGACAGACCTTCTAGATCTACTGTCTCTATTATAATATGACAGACCAGCTAGATCTACTGTCTCTATTATAACATGACAGACCAGCTAGATCTACTGTTTCTATTATAACATGACAGACCAGCTAGATCTACTGTCTCTATTATAACATGACAGACCAACTAGATCTACTGTCTCTATTATATTATGACAGACCAGCTAGATCTACTGTCTCTATTATAACATGACAGACCAGCTAGATCTACTGTCTCTATTATATTATGACAGACCTGCTAGATCAACTGTCTCTATTATATTATGACAAACCAGCTAGATCTACTGTCACTATTATAATATTACAGACCAGCTAGATCTACTGTCTCTATTATATTATGACAGACCAGCTAGATCTACTGTCTCTATTATATTATGACAGACCAGCTGGATCTACAGTCTCTGTTATATTATGACACACCAGCTACATCTACTGTCTCCATTATATTATGACAGACCAGCTAGATCTACTGTCTCTATTATAATATGACAGACCACCTAGATCTACTGTCTCAACTATATTATGACAGACCAGGTGGATCTACTGTCTCTATTATATTATGACAGACCAGCTAGATATACTGTCTCTATTATATTATGACAGACCTGCTCAATCGACTATCTCTATTATGACATGACAGACCAGCTTGATCTACTGTCGCTATTATAATATTACAGACCAGCTAGATCTGCTATCGCTATTATATTATGACAGACCAGCTAGATCTACTGTCGCTATTATAATATTACAGACCAGCTAGATCTACTGTCTCTATTATATTATGACAGACCAGCTACATCTAATGTCTCTATTATATTATGACAGACCAGCTAGATCTACTGTCGCTATTATAATATTACAGACCAGCTAGCTCTACTGTCTCTATTATATTATGACAGACCAGCTACATCTACTGTCTCTATTATAACATGACAGACCAGCTAGATCTACCGTCTCTATTATAACATGACAGACCAGCTAGATCTACTGTCTCTATTATAACATGACAGACCAGCTAGATCTACTGTCTCTATTATATTATGACAGACCAGCTGGATCTACAGTCTCTGTTATATTATGACACACCAGCTACATCTACTGTCTCCATTATATTATGACAGACCAGCTAGATCTACTGTCTCTATTATAATATGACAGACCAGCTCGATCTCCTGTCTCAATTATATTATGACAGACCAGCTAGATCAACTGTCTCTTTGTGTCTATTATATTATGACAGACCTGCTCGATCAACTGTTTCTTTGTGTCTATTATATTATGACAGACCAGCTAGATCTATTGTCTCTATTATATTATGACAGACCTTCTAGATCTACTGTCTCTATTATAATATGACAGACCAGCTAGATCTACTGTCTCTATTATAACATGACAGACCAGCTAGATCTACTGTTTCTATTATAACATGACAGACCAGCTAGATCTACTGTCTCTATTATAACATGACAGACCAACTAGATCTACTGTCTCTATTATATTATGACAGACCAGCTAGATCTACTGTCTCTATTATAACATGACAGACCAGCTAGATCTACTGTCTCTATTATATTATGACAGACCAGCTAGATCTAATGTCTCTATTGTATTATGACAGACCAGCTACATCTACTGTGTCTATTATATTATGACAGACCAGCTAGATCTACTGTCTCTATTATAACATGACAGACCAGCTAGATCTACTGTCTCTATTATATTATGACAGACCAGCTACATCTACAGTCTCTGGTATATTATGACACACCAGCTACATCTAATGTCTCTATTATATCATGACAGACCAGCTAGATCTACTGTCTCTATTATAACATGACAGACCAGCTAGATCTACTGTCTCTATTATATTATGACAAACCAGCTAGATCTACTGTCTCTATTATATTATGACAGACCAGCTAGATCTACTGTCTCTATTATATTATGACAAACCAGCTAGATCTACTGTCTCTATTATATTATGACAGACCAGCTAGATCTACTGTCTCTATTATAATATGACAGACCAGCTAGATCTACTGTCTCTATTATAACATGACAGACCATCTAGATCTACTGTTTCTATTATATTATGACAGACCAGCTAGATCTACTGTCTCTATTATATTATGACAGACCAGCTGGATCTACAGTCTCTATTATATTATGACAGACCAGCTAGATCTACTGTTTCTATTATATTATGACAGACCAGCTAGATCTACTGTCTCTATTATATTATGACAGACCAGCTAGATCTACTGTCTCTATTATATTATGACAGACCAGCTAGATCTACTGTTTCTATTATATTATGACAGACCAGCTACATCTACAGTCTCTGTTATATTATGACACACCAGCTACATCTACTGTCTCCATTATATTATGACAGACCAGCTAGATCTACTGTCTCTATTATAATATGACAGACCACCTAGATCTACTGTCTCAACTATATTATGACAGACCAGGTGGATCTACTGTCTCTATTATATTATGACAGACCAGCTAGATATACTGTCTCTATTATATTATGACAGACCTGCTCAATCGACTATCTCTATTATGACATGACAGACCAGCTTGATCTACTGTCGCTATTATAATATTACAGACCAGCTAGATCTGCTATCGCTATTATATTATGACAGACCAGCTAGATCTACTGTCGCTATTATAATATTACAGACCAGCTAGATCTACTGTCTCTATTATGACAGACCAGCTAGATCTACCGTCTCTATTATAACATGACAGACCAGCTAGATCTACTGTCTCTATTATAACATGACAGACCAGCTAGATCTACTGTCTCTATTATATTATGACAGACCAGCTAGATCTACTGTCTCTATTATATTATGACAGACCAGCTAGATCTACTGTCTCTATTATATTATGACAGACCAGCTGGATCTACAGTCTCTGTTATATTATGACACACCAGCTACATCTACTGTCTCCATTATATTATGACAGACCAGCTAGATCTACTGTCTCTATTATAATATGACAGACCAGCTCGATCTCCTGTCTCAATTATATTATGACAGACCAGCTAGATCAACTGTCTCTTTGTGTCTATTATATTATGACAGACCTGCTCGATCAACTGTCTCTTTGTGTCTATTATATTATGACAGACCAGCTAGATCTATTGTCTCTATTATATTATGACAGACCTTCTAGATCTACTGTCTCTATTATAACATGACAGACCAGCTAGATCTACTGTTTCTATTATAACATGACAGACCAGCTAGATCTACTGTCTCTATTATAACATGACAGACCAACTAGATCTACTGTCTCTATTATATTATGACAGACCAGCTAGATCTACTGTCTCTATTATAACATGACAGACCAGCTAGATCTACTGTCTCTATTATATTATGACAGACCTGCTAGATCAACTGTCTCTATTATATTATGACAAACCAGCTAGATCTACTGTCACTATTATAATATGACAGACCAGCTAGATCTACTGTCTCTATTATATTATGACAGACCAGCTAGATCTACTGTCTCTATTATATTATGACAGACCAGCTGGATCTACAGTCTCTGTTATATTATGACAGACCAGCTAGATCTACTGTCTCCATTATATTATGACAGACCAGCTAGATCTACTGTCTCTATTATAATATGACAGACCACCTAGATCTACTGTCTCAACTATATTATGACAGACCAGGTGGATCTACTGTCTCTATTATATTATGACAGACCAGCTAGATATACTGTCTCTATTATATTATGACAGACCTGCTCAATCGACTATCTCTATTATGACATGACAGACCAGCTTGATCTACTGTCTCTATTATAATATTACAGACCAGCTAGATCTGCTATCTATTATATTATGACAGACCAGCTAGATCTACTGTCTCTATTATAATATTACAGACCAGCTAGATCTACTGTCTCTATTATATTATGACAGACCAGCTACATCTAATGTCTCTATTATATTATGACAGACCAGCTAGATCTACTGTCGCTATTATAATATTACAGACCAGCTAGCTCTACCGTCTCTATTATATTATGACAGACCAGCTAGATCTACCGTCTCTATTATAACATGACAGACCAGCTAGATCTACTGTCTCTATTATAACATGACAGACCAGCTAGATCTACTGTCTCTATTATATTATGACAGACCAGCTGGATCTACAGTCTCTGTTATATTATGACACACCAGCTACATCTACTGTCTCCATTATATTATGACAGACCAGCTAGATCTACTGTCTCTATTATAATATGACAGACCAGCTCGATCTCCTGTCTCAATTATATTATGACAGACCAGCTAGATCTACTGTCTCTATTATAACATGACAGACCAGCTAGATCTACTGTCTCTATTATATTATGACAGACCAGCTAGATCTAATGTCTCTATTGTATTATGACAGACCAGCTACATCTACTGTGTCTATTATATTATGACAGACCAGCTAGATCTACTGTCTCTATTATAACATGACAGACCAGCTAGATCTACTGTCTCTATTATATTATGACAGACCAGCTACATCTACAGTCTCTGGTATATTATGACACACCAGCTACATCTAATGTCTCTATTATATCATGACAGACCAGCTAGATCTACTGTCTCTATTATAACATGACAGACCAGCTAGATATACTGTCTCTATTATATTATGACAAACCAGCTAGATCTACTGTCTCTATTATATTATGACAGACCAGCTAGATCTACCGTCTCTATTATATTATGACAAACCAGCTAGATCTACTGTCTCTATTATATTATGACAGACCATCTAGATCTACTGTCTCTATTATAATATGACAGACCAGCTAGATCTACTGTCTCTATTATAACATGACAGACCAGCTAGATCTACTGTTTCTATTATATTATGACAGACCAGCTAGATCTACTGTCTCTATTATATTATGACAGACCAGCTGGATCTACAGTCTCTATTATATTATGACAGACCAGCTAGATCTACTGTTTCTATTATATTATGACAGACCAGCTAGATCTACTGTCTCTATTATATTATGACAGACCAGCTAGATCTACTGTCTCTATTATATTATGACAGACCAGCTAGATCTACTGTTTCTATTATATTATGACAGACCAGCTACATCTACAGTCTCTGTTATATTATGACACACCAGCTACATCTACTGTCTCCATTATATTATGACAGACCAGCTAGATCTACTGTCTCTACTATATTATGACAGACCACCTAGATCTACTGTCTCTATTATATTATGACAGACCAGGTGGATCTACTGTCTCTATTATATTATGACAGACCAGCTAGATATACTGTCTCTATTATATTATGACAGACCTGCTCAATCGACTATCTCTATTATGACATGACAGACCAGCTTGATCTACTGTCGCTATTATAATATTACAGACCAGCTAGATCTGCTATCGCTATTATATTATGACAGACCAGCTAGATCTACTGTCGCTATTATAATATTACAGACCAGCTAGATCTACTGTCTCTATTATATTATGACAGACCAGCTAGATCTACCGTCTCTATTATAACATGACAGACCAGCTAGATCTACTGTCTCTATTATAACATGACAGACCAGCTAGATCTACTGTCTCTATTATATTATGACAGACCAGCTAGATCTACTGTCTCTATTATATTATGACAGACCAGCTAGATCTACTGTCTCTATTATATTATGACAGACCAGCTGGATCTACAGTCTCTGTTATATTATGACACACCAGCTACATCTACTGTCTCCATTATATTATGACAGACCAGCTAGATCTACTGTCTCTATTATAATATGACAGACCAGCTCGATCTCCTGTCTCAATTATATTATGACAGACCAGCTAGATCTACTGTCTCTTTGTTATTATATTATGACAGACCTGCTAGATCAACTGTCTCTTTGTGTCCATTATATTATGACAGACCAGCTAGATCTATTGTCTCTATTATATTATGACAGACCAGCTAGATCTACTGTCTCTATTATAATATGACAGACCAGCTAGATCTACTGTCTCTATTATAACATGACAGACCAGCTAGATCTACTGTCTCTATTATAACATGACAGACCAGCTAGATCTACTGTCTCTATTATATTATGACAGACCAGCTAGATCTACTGTCTCTATTATATTATGACAGACCAGCTAGATCTACTGTCTCTATTATAACATGACAGACCAGCTAGATCTACTGTCTCTATTATATTATGACAGACCAGCTAGATCACTGTCTCTATTATATTATGACAGACCAGCTAGATCTACTGTCTCTATTATAATATGACAGACCAGCTAGATCTACTGTCTCTATTATATTATGACAGACCAGCTAGATCTACTGTCTCTATTATATTATGACAGACCAGCTGGATCTACAGTCTCTGTTATATTATGACACACCAGCTACATCTACTGTCTCCATTATATTATGACAGACCAGCTAGATCTACTGTCTCTATTATAATATGACAGACCAGCTAGATCTACTGTCTCTATTATATTATGACAGACCAGCTGGATCTACTGTCTCTATTATATTATGACAGACCAGCTAGATATACTGTCTCTATTATATTATGACAGACCAGCTCAATCTACTATCTCTATTATGACATGACAGACCAGCTTGATCTACTGTCTCTATTATAATATGACAGACCAGCTAGATCTGCTATCTCTATTATATTATGACAGACCAGCTAGATCTACTGTCTCTATTATAATATGACAGACCAGCTAGATCTACTGTCTCTATTATATTATGACAGACCAGCTAGATCTAATGTCTCTATTATATTATGACAGACCAGCTAGATCTACTGTCTCTATTATAATATGACAGACCAGCTAGATCTCTACCGTCTCTATTATATTATGACAGACCAGCTAGATCTACTGTCTCTATTATATTATGACAGACCAGCTAGATCTACTGTCTCTATTATAACATGACAGACCAGCTAGATCTACTGTCTCTATTATAACATGACAGACCAGCTAGATCTACTGTCTCTATTATATTATGACAGACCAGCTGGATCTACAGTCTCTGTTATATTATGACACACCAGCTACATCTACTGTCTCCATTATATTATGACAGACCAGCTAGATCTACTGTCTCTATTATAATATGACAGACCAGCTCGATCTCCTGTCTCAATTATATTATGACAGACCAGCTAGATCTACTGTCTCTATTATAACATGACAGACCAGCTAGATCTACTGTCTCTATTATATTATGACAGACCAGCTAGATCTAATGTCTCTATTGTATTATGACAGACCAGCTACATCTACTGTGTCTATTATATTATGACAGACCAGCTAGATCTACTGTCTCTATTATAACATGACAGACCAGCTAGATCTACTGTCTCTATTATATTATGACACACCAGCTACATCTACTGTCTCTATTATATCATGACAGACCAGCTAGATCTACTGTCTCTATTATAACATGACAGACCAGCTAGATATACTGTCTCTATTATATTATGACAAACCAGCTAGATCTACTGTCTCTATTATATTATGACAGACCAGCTAGATCTACCGTCTCTATTATATTATGACAAACCAGCTAGATCTACTGTCTCTATTATATTATGACAGACCAGCTAGATCTACTGTCTCTATTATAATATGACAGACCAGCTAGATCTACTGTCTCTATTATAACATGACAGACCAGCTAGATCTACTGTTTCTATTATATTATGACAGACCAGCTAGATCTACTGTCTCTATTATATTATGACAGACCAGCTAGATCTACTGTCTCTATTATATTATGACAGACCAGCTAGATCTACTGTCTCTATTATATTATGACAGACCAGCTAGATCTACTGTCTCTATTATATTATGACAGACCAGCTAGATCTACTGTCTCTATTATATTATGACAGACCAGCTAGATCTACTGTCTCTATTATATTATGACAGACCAGCTAGATCTACAGTCTCTGTTATATTATGACACACCAGCTACATCTACTGTCTCCATTATATTATGACAGACCAGCTAGATCTACTGTCTCTATTATAATATGACAGACCACCTAGATCTACTGTCTCATTATATTATGACAGACCAGCTAGATCTACTGTCTCTATTATATTATGACAGACCAGCTAGATATACTGTCTCTATTATATTATGACAGACCTGCTCAATCTACTATCTCTATTATGACATGACAGACCAGCTTGATCTACTGTCTCTATTATAATATTACAGACCAGCTAGATCTGCTATCTCTATTATATTATGACAGACCAGCTAGATCTACTGTCTCTATTATAACATGACAGACCAACTAGATCTACTGTCTCTATTATATTATGACAGACCAGCTAGATCTACTGTCTCTATTATAACATGACAGACCAGCTAGATCTACTGTCTCTATTATAACATGACAGACCAGCTAGATCTACTGTCTCTATTATATTATGACAGACCAGCTAGATCTACTGTCTCTATTATATTATGACAGACCAGCTAGATCTACTGTCTCTATTATATTATGACAGACCAGCTGGATCTACAGTCTCTGTTATATTATGACAGACCAGCTAGATCTACTGTCTCTATTATATTATGACAGACCAGCTAGATCTACTGTCTCTATTATAATATGACAGACCAGCTCGATCTCCTGTCTCAATTATATTATGACAGACCAGCTAGATCAACTGTCTCTTTGTGTCTATTATATTATGACAGACCTGCTTGATCAACTGTCTCTTTGTGTCTATTATATTATGACAGACCAGCTAGATCAACTGTCTCTATTATATTATGACAAACCAGCTAGATCTACTGTCACTATTATAATATTACAGACCAGCTAGATCTACTGTCTCTATTATATTATGACAGACCAGCTAGATCTACTGTCTCTATTATATTATGACAGACCAGCTAGATCTACTGTCTCTATTATATTATGACAGACCAGCTAGATCTACTGTCTCTATTATATTATGACAGACCAGCTAGATCTACTGTCTCTATTATAATATGACAGACCAGCTAGATCTACTGTCTCTATTATATTATGACAGACCAGCTAGATCTACTGTCTCTATTATATTATGACAGACCAGCTGGATCTACAGTCTCTGTTATATTATGACACACCAGCTACATCTACTGTCTCCATTATATTATGACAGACCAGCTAGATCTACTGTCTCTATTATAATATGACAGACCACCTAGATCTACTGTCTCAACTATATTATGACAGACCAGGTAGATCTACTGTCTCTATTATATTATGACAGACCAGCTAGATATACTGTCTCTATTATATTATGACAGACCTGCTCAATCGACTATCTCTATTATGACATGACAGACCAGCTTGATCTACTGTCGCTATTATAATATTACAGACCAGCTAGATCTGCTATCGCTATTATATTATGACAGACCAGCTACATCTACTGTCTCTATTATATTATGACAGACCAGCTAGATCTACTGTCTCTATTATAATATGACAGACCAGCTAGATCTACTGTCTCTATTATATTATGACAGACCAGCTAGATCTACTGTCTCTATTATAATATGACAGACCAGCTAGATCTACCGTCTCTATTATATTATGACAGACCAGCTAGATCTACTGTCTCTATTATAACATGACAGACCAGCTAGATCTACTGTCTCTATTATAACATGACAGACCAGCTAGATCTACTGTCTCTATTATAACATGACAGACCAGCTAGATCTACTGTCTCTATTATATTATGACAGACCAGCTAGATCTACTGTCTCTATTATATTATGACAGACCAGCTAGATCTACTGTCTCTATTATATTATGACAGACCAGCTAGATCTACTGTCTCTATTATAATATGACAGACCAGCTAGATCTACTGTCTCTATTATATTATGACAGACCAGCTAGATCTACTGTCTCTTTGTGTCTATATATTATGACAGACCTGCTCGATCAACTGTTTCTTTGTGTCTATTATATTATGACAGACCAGCTAGATCTATTGTCTCTATTATATTATGACAGACCTTCTAGATCTACTGTCTCTATTATAATATGACAGACCAGCTAGATCTACTGTCTCTATTATAACATGACAGACCAGCTAGATCTACTGTTTCTATTATAACATGACAGACCAGCTAGATCTACTGTCTCTATTATAACATGACAGACCAGCTAGATCTACTGTCTCTATTATATTATGACAGACCAGCTAGATCTACTGTCTCTATTATAACATGACAGACCAGCTAGATCTACTGTCTCTATTATATTATGACAGACCAGCTAGATCTACTGTCTCTATTATATTATGACAGACCAGCTAGATCTAATGTCTCTATTATATTATGACAGACCAGCTAGATCTACTGTCTCTATTATAACATGACAGACCAGCTAGATATACTGTCTCTATAATATTATGACAAACCAGCTAGATCTACTGTCTCTATTATATTATGACAGACCAGCTAGATCTACCGTCTCTATTATATTATGACAAACCAGCTAGATCTACTGTCTCTATTATATTATGACAGACCATCTAGATCTACTGTCTCTATTATAATATGACAGACCAGCTAGATCTACTGTCTCTATTATATTATGACAGACCAGCTAGATCTACTGTCTCTATTATAACATGACAGACCAGCTAGATCTACTGTCTCTATTATAACATGACAGACCAGCTAGATCTACTGTCTCTATTATATTATGACAGACCAGCTAGATCTACTGTGTCTATTATATTATGACAGACCAGCTAGATCTACTGTCTCTATTATATTATGACAGACCAGCTGGATCTACAGTCTCTGTTATATTATGACAGACCAGCTAGATCTACTGTCTCTATTATATTATGACAGACCAGCTAGATCTACTGTCTCTATTATAATATGACAGACCAGCTAGATCTCCTGTCTCTATTATATTATGACAGACCAGCTAGATCTACTGTCTCTTTGTGTCTATTATATTATGACAGACCTGCTAGATCAACTGTCTCTTTGTGTCTATTATATTATGACAGACCAGCTAGATCTATTGTCTCTATTATATTATGACAGACCTTCTAGATCTACTGTCTCTATTATAATATGACAGACCAGCTAGATCTACTGTCTCTATTATAACATGACAGACCAGCTAGATCTACTGTTTCTATTATATTATGACAGACCTTCTAGATCTACTGTCTCTATTATAATATGACAGACCAGCTAGATCTACTGTCTCTATTATAACATGACAGACCAGCTAGATCTACTGTCTCTATTATAACATGACAGACCAGCTAGATCTACTGTCTCTATTATATTATGACAGACCTGCTAGATCTACTGTCTCTATTATATTATGACAAACCAGCTAGATCTACTGTCACTATTATAATATTACAGACCAGCTAGATCTACTGTCTCTATTATATTATGACAGACCAGCTAGATCTACTGTCTCTATTATATTATGACAGACCAGCTAGATCTACTGTCTCTATTATATTATGACACACCAGCTACATCTACTGTCTCCATTATATTATGACAGACCAGCTAGATCTACTGTCTCTATTATAATATGACAGACCAGCTAGATCTCCTGTCTCAACTATATTATGACAGACCAGGTGGATCTACTGTCTCTATTATATTATGACAGACCAGCTAGATATACTGTCTCTATTATATTATGACAGACCTGCTCAATCGACTATCTCTATTATGACATGACAGACCAGCTAGATCTACTGTCGCTATTATAATATTACAGACCAGCTAGATCTGCTGTCTCTATTATATTATGACAGACCAGCTAGATCTACTGTCGCTATTATAATATTACAGACCAGCTAGATGTACTGTCTCTATTATATTATGACAGACCAGCTACATCTAATGTCTCTATTATATTATGACAGACCAGCTAGATCTACTGTCTCTATTATAATATGACAGACCAGCTAGATCTACCGTCTCTATTATATTATGACAGACCAGCTAGATCTACCGTCTCTATTATAACATGACAGACCAGCTAGATCTACTGTCTCTATTATAACATGACAGACCAGCTAGATCTACTGTCTCTATTATAACATGACAGACCAGCTAGATCTACTGTCTCTATTATATTATGACAGACCAGCTGGATCTACAGTCTCTGTTATATTATGACACACCAGCTACATCTACTGTCTCCATTATATTATGACAGACCAGCTAGATCTACTGTCTCTATTATAATATGACAGACCAGCTCGATCTCCTGTCTCAATTATATTATGACAGACCAGCTAGATCAACTGTCTCTTTGTGTCTATTATATTATGACAGACCTGCTCGATCAACTGTTTCTTTGTGTCTATTATATTATGACAGACCAGCTAGATCTATTGTCTCTATTATATTATGACAGACCTTCTAGATCTACTGTCTCTATTATAATATGACAGACCAGCTAGATCTACTGTCTCTATTATAACATGACAGACCAGCTAGATCTACTGTTTCTATTATAACATGACAGACCAGCTAGATCTACTGTCTCTATTATAACATGACAGACCAACTAGATCTACTGTCTCTATTATATTATGACGGACCAGCTAGATCTACTGTCTCTATTATAACATGACAGACCAGCTAGATCTACTGTCTCTATTATATTATGACAGACCAGCTAGATCTAATGTATCTATTGTATTATGACAGACCAGCTACATCTACTGTGTCTATTATATTATGACAGACCAGCTAGATCTACTGTCTCTATTATAACATGACAGACCAGCTAGATCTACTGTCTCTATTATATTATGACAGACCAGCTACATCTACAGTCTCTGGTATATTATGACACACCAGCTACATCTAATGTCTCTATTATATCATGACAGACCAGCTAGATCTACTGTCTCTATTATAACATGACAGACCAGCTAGATATACTGTCTCTATTATATTATGACAAACCAGCTAGATCTACTGTCTCTATTATATTATGACAGACCAGCTAGATCTACCGTCTCTATTATATTATGACAAACCAGCTAGATCTACTGTCTCTATTATATTATGACAGACCAGCTAGATCTACTGTCTCTATTATAACATGACAGACCAGCTAGATATACTGTCTCTATTATATTATGACAAACCAGCTAGATCTACTGTCTCTATTATAATATGACAGACCAGCTAGATCTACTGTCTCTATTATAACATGACAGACCAGCTAGATCTACTGTTTCTATTATATTATGACAGACCAGCTAGATCTACTGTCTCTATTATATTATGACAGACCAGCTGGATCTACAGTCTCTATTATATTATGACAGACCAGCTAGATCTACTGTTTCTATTATATTATGACAGACCAGCTAGATCTACTGTCTCTATTATATTATGACAGACCAGCTAGATCTACTGTCTCTATTATATTATGACAGACCAGCTAGATCTACTGTTTATATTATATTATGACAGACCAGCTACATCTACAGTCTCTGTTATATTATGACACACCAGCTACATCTACTGTCTCCATTATATTATGACAGACCAGCTAGATCTACTGTCTCTATTATAATATGACAGACCACCTAGATCTACTGTCTCAACTATATTATGACAGACCAGGTGGATCTACTGTCTCTATTATATTATGACAGACCAGCTAGATATACTGTCTCTATTATATTATGACAGAC
Organism: Oncorhynchus keta; assembly: GCF_023373465.1. Classification (NCBI taxonomy): domain Eukaryota; kingdom Metazoa; phylum Chordata; class Actinopteri; order Salmoniformes; family Salmonidae; genus Oncorhynchus; species Oncorhynchus keta. Next base: position 142 of record NW_026277250.1, on the reverse strand, counting down.
CTGCTCAATCGACTATCTCTATTATGACATGACAGACCAGCTTGATCTACTGTCGCTATTATAATATTACAGACCAGCTAGATCTGCTATCGCTATTATATTATGACAGACCAGCTAGATCTACTGTCGCTATTATAATATT
>NW_026277249.1:77500-86413 GCF_023373465.1 Oncorhynchus keta | reverse complement strand
GAGACTCAAAGTCAGGCTATTGCTCTAATCCTGGTTGGTTGGATTAGGATTGATGTTGAGGTGTTGAGACTCAAAGCCAGGCTATTTCTCTAATCCTGGTTGGTTGGATTAGGATTGATGTTGAGGTGTTGAGACTCAAAGCCAGGCTATTGCTCTAATCCTGGTTGGTTGGATTAGGATTGGTGTTGAGGTGTTGAGACTCAACGTCAAGCTATTTCTCTAATCCTGGTTGGTTGGATTATTTATATGGTGTGCTGATTCAGTAACTAGCCTGCTGATTCAGTAACTAGCCTGCTGATTCAGTAAATAGCCTGCTGATTCAGTAACTAGCCTGCTGGCCCAGTGATCATCATTTATATGCTGTGTTGATTCAGTAACTAGCCTGCTGGCCCAGTGATCATCATTTATATGCTGTGCTGATTCAGTCACTAGCCTGTTGATTCAGTAACTAGCCTGTTGATTCAGTAACTTGCCTGCTGATTCAGTAACTAGCCTGTTGATTCAGTAACTAGCCTGTTGATTCAGTAACTAGCCTGCTGATTCAGTAACTAGCCTGCTGATTCAGTAACTAGCCTGTTGATTCAGTAACTAGCCTGTTGATTCAGTAACTAGCCTGTTGATTCAGTAACTAGCCTGCTGGCCCAGTGACCATTAGACATATGCTGTGTTGATTCAGTAACTAGCCTGCTGATTCAGTAACTAGCCTGCTGGCCCAGTAACTAGCCTGCTGGCCCAGTAACTAGCCTGCTGGCCCAGTGATCATCATTCATATGCTGTGCTGATTCAGTAACTAGCCTGCTGGCCCAGTAACTAGCCTGCTGATTCAGTAACTAGCCTGCTGGCCCAGTGACCATCATTCATATGCTGTGCTGGCCCAGTAACTAGCCTGCTGGCCCAGTAACTAGCCTGCTGATTCAGTAACTAGCCTGCTGGCCCAGTGATCATCATTCATATGCTGTGCTGATTCAGTAACTAGCCTGCTGATTCAGTAACTAGCCTGTTGATTCAGTAACTAGCCTGCTGATTCAGTAACTAGCCTGCTGATTCAGTAACTAGCCTGCTGGCCCAGTAACTAGCCTGCTGGCCCAGTAACTAGCCTGCTGGCCCAGTGATCATCATTTATATGCTGTGTTGATTCAGTAACTAGCCTGCTGGCCCAGTAACTAGCCTGCTGATTCAGTAACTAGCCTGCTGGCCCAGTAACTAGCCTGTTGATTCAGTAACTAGTCTGCTGATTCAGTAACTAGCCTGCTGGCCCAGTGACCATCATTCATATGCAGTGTTGATTCAGTAACGAGCCTGCTGATTCAGTAACTAGCCTGCTGGCCCAGTGATCATCATTTATATGCTGTGCTGATTCAGTAACTAGCCTGCTGATTCAGTAACTAGCCTGCTGGCCCAGTGATCATCATTTATATGCTGTGCTGATTCAGTAACTAGCCTGTTGATTCAGTAACTAGTCTGCTGATTCAGTAACTAGCCTACTGATTCATTAACTAGCCTGCTGGCCCAGTAACTAGCCTGCTGATTCAGTAACTAGCCTGCTGGCCCAGTAACTAGCCTGCTGATTCAGTAACTAGCCTACTGATTCAGTAACCAGCCTGCTGGCCCAGTAACTAGCCTGCTGATTCAGTAACTAGCCTGCTGGCCCAGTAACCTTGCCTGACTTTGATTCAGTAACTAGCCTGCTGGCCCAGTAACTAGCCTGCTGATTCAGTAACTAGCCTGCTGGCCCAGTAACTAGCCTGCTGATTCAGTAACTAGCCTGCTGGCCCAATAACTAGCATGCTGGCCCAGTAACTAGCCTGCTGGCCCAGTAACTAGCCTGCTGATTCAGTAACTAGCCTGCTGGCCCAGTGATCATCATTCATATGCTGTGTTGATTCAGTAACTAGCCTGCTGATTCAGTAACTAGCCTGCTGGCCCAGTAACTAGCCTTCTGATTCAGTAACTAGCCTGCTGGCCCAGTAACTAGCCTGCTGATTCAGTAACTAGCCTACTGATTCAGTAACTAGCCTGTTGATTCAGTAACTAACCTGCTGATTCAGTAACTAGCCTGCTGGCCCAGTAACTAGCCTGCTGATTCAGTAACTAGCCTGCTGGCCCAGTAACTACCCTGTTGATTCAGTAACTAGCCTGCTGATTCAGTAACTAGCCTGCTGGCCCAGTAACTAGCCTGCTGATTCAGTAACTAGCCTGCTGGCCCAGTGACCATCATTCATATGCTGTGTTGATTCAGTAACTGGCCTGCTGGCCCAGTAATTAGCCTGTTGATTCAGTAACTAGCCTGCTGATTCAGTAACTAGCCTGCTGGCCCAGTGACCATTAGTCATATGCTGTGTTGATTCAGTAACTAGCCTGCTGATTCAGTAACTAGCCTGCTGATTCAGTAACTAGCCTGTTGATTCAGTAACTAGCCTGCTGGCCCAGTGACCATTATTCATATGCTGTGTTGATTCAGTAACTAGTCTGCTGATTCAGTAACTAGTCTGCTGATTCAGTAACTAGCCTGCTGGCCCAGTGATCATTATTCATATGCTGTGTTGATTCAGTAACTAGTCTGCTGATTCAGTAACTAGTCTGCTGATTCAGTAACTAGCCTGCTGGCCCAGTAACTAGCCTGCCGGCCCAGTGACCATCATTCATATGCTGACCAGATGGGGTGATGTGTGCAAGGCATTTGAGTCATTTGGACTGTGATGGAAGTCTGATAGTGTGTGTGTGTGTGTGTGTGTGTGTGTGTGTGTGTGTGTGTGTGTGCAAGCCCTATTCCCTATGTAGTGCACTACCATTGAGCATAACATAATAGCAGGGATGTACCCTATTCCCTGTGTAGTGCACTACCATTGACCACAACAGAATAGCAGGGGTGCACACTATTCCCTATGTAGTGCACTACTATTGACCACAACAGAATAGCAGGGAGGCTGTTATAGCAGAAAGTCTTCCCAGAAGAGTGGAGGCTGTTATAGCTGCAAAGGGGGAACCAACCACATATTAATGCCCCTGATTTTGGAATGAGATGTTCGATGAGAAGATGCCCACATACTTTTGGTCATGTAGTGTAGTGCCTCAGAGTGAAGGTGAAAGGTCGACTGTACCCTCATGAGAACAGAACAACGTTTGTAAAGCATTAGTTAAATTCTCTGGTCTTTTCCTCCTCTTGAGGCCTTTGAAGCTAATAGGAGCCGTCAGTAGCTGCAGGGGATTCCTACAATATATGCTTCCATTCCTCTCTCTCTCTCTCTCTCTCTCTCTCTCTCTCCCCCCCTCTCTCTCTCTCTCTCTCTCTCTCTCTCTCTCTCTCTCTCCTCTCTCTCTCTCTCTCTCTCTCTCTCTCTCTCTCTCTCTGTCTCTCTCTCTCTCTCCCCTCTCTCTCTCTCTCTCTCTCTCTCTCTCTCTCTCTCTCTCTCTCTCTGTCTCTCTCTCTCTCTCTCTCTCTCTCTCTCTCTCTCTCTCTCTCTCTCTGTCTCTCTCTCTCTCTCTCTCTCTCTCTCTCTGTCTCTCTCTCTCTCTCTCGTAGACTATCAGAATATACAGTAGTATTTCTTCTCCATCATTTTGGTAAGCTACTAGCCCTGTTTTTAATAAGTGTTCCCTTGTGTTCTGACTGAGGAGGAATGTGGAGGCTGAATGGTGTATGATAGTGTATATTTGACCGACCACCATCCGGCAGCCATCTTGTACAGTAATAGCCTGCTATTAGAAGGAGAAGGAGTGTCCGAACAGAGTGTCCTAACAGACTGTCCTAACAGAGTGTCCTAACAGAGTGTCCTAACAGACTGTCCTAACAGACTGTCCTAACAGAGTGTCCTAACAGAGTGTCCTAACAGAGTGTCCTAACAGACTGTCCTAACAGACTGTCCTAACAGAGTGTCCTAACAGACTGTCCTAACAGACTGTCCTAACAGAGTGTCCTAACAGAGTGTCCTAACAGACTGTCCTAACAGAGTGTCCTAACAGAGTGTCCTAACAGAGTGTCCTAACAGAGTGTCCTAACAGACTGTCCTAACAGAGTGTCCTAACAGACTGTCCTAACAGAGTGTCCTAACAGACTGTCCTAACAGAGTGTCCTAACAGACTGTCCTAACAGACTGTCCTAACAAGAGTGTCCTAACAGACTGTCCTAACAGACTGTCCTAACAGACTGTTCTAACAAGAGTGTCCTAACAGACTGTCCTAACAGACTGTCCTAACAGACTGGGTTGTTAACTGCTTGCTGGGGGCGGATTTGAGGCCCATGGTCCTATGCTTCCATTGACACTGTCCTCCTCCCTGCATGACTAGCCAGACACTGACTCTAGCTTCACTGTGGAGCCTCTCTCTCCTCCGAGACTCGCCATAGAGCCTCTTTCTCATCCGAGACTCACCGTAGAGCCTCTCTCTCCTCCGAGACTCACCTTAGAGCCTCTCTCTCCTCCAAGACTCACCGTAGAGCCTCTCTCTCCCACGAGACTCACCGTAGAGCCTCTCTCTCTCCTCCGAGACTCACCGTAGAGCCTCTCTCTCCTCCGAGACTCACCGAAGAGCCTCTCCTCCGAGACTCGCCGTAGAGTCCCTCTCTCTCCTCCAAGACTAACCGTCTCTCTCCTCCGAGACTCACCGTAGAGCCTCTCTCTCCCATGAGACTCACCGTAGAGCCTCTCTCTCTCCTCCGAGACTCACCGTAGAGCCTCTCTCTCCCATGAGACTCACCGTAGAGCCTCTCTCTCTCCTCCGAGACTCACCGTAGAGCCTCTCTCTCCTCCGAGACTCACCGAAGAGCCTCTCCTCCGAGACTCGCCGTAGAGCCCTCTCTCTCCTCCAAGACTAGTCTCTCTCCTCCGAAACTCACCGTAGAGCCTCTCTCTCCTCCGAGACTCACCATAGAGCCTCTCTCTCCTCCGAGACTCACCGTAGAGCCTCTCTCTCCTCCAAGACTCACTGTTTCTCTCCTCCAAGACTCACCGTCTCTCTCCTCCGAGACTCACCGTAGAGCCTCTCTCTCCTCCAAGACTCACCGTCTCTCTCCTCCGAGACTCACCGTAGAGCCTCTCTCTCCTCCAAGACTCACAGTAGAGCCTCTCTCTCCTCCAAGACTCACAGTAGAGCCTCTCTCTCCTCCGAGACTCACCGTAGAGCCTCTCTCTCTCCTCCAAGACTCACCGTAGAGCCTCTCTCTCCTCCGAGACTCACCGAAGAGCCTCTCCTCCGAGACTCGCCGTAGAGCCCCTCTCTCTCCTCCAAGACTAACTGTCTCTCTCCTCTGAAACTCACCGTAGAGCCTCTCTCTCCTCCGAGACTCACCATAGAGCCTCTCTCTCTCCGAGACTCACCGTAGAGCCTCTCTCTCTCCTCCAAGACTCACCGTAGAGCCTCTCTGTCTGCTCCAAGACTCACCGTCTCTCTCCTCCAAGACTCACCGTCTCTCTCCTCCAAGACTCACCGTCTCTCTCCTCCGAGACTCACGTAGAGCCTCTCTCTCCTCCAAGACTCACTTTAGAGCCTGTCTCTCCTCCGAGACTCACCGTAGAGCCTCTCTCTCCTCCAAGACTCACCGTAGAGCCTCTCTCTCCTCCAAGACTCACTTTAGAGCCTCTCTCTCCTCCGAGACTCACCGTAGAGCCTCTCCCTCCTCCGAGACTCACCGTAGAGCCTCTCTCTCCTCCAAGACTCACCATGTCTCTCCTCCGAGACTCACCGTAGAGCCTCTCTCTCCTCCAAGACTCACTTTAGAGCCTCTCTCTCCTCCGAGACTCACCGTAGAGCCTCTCTCTCCTCCAAGACTCACCGTAGAGCCTCTCTCTCCTCCAAGACTCACCGTAGAGCCTCTCTCTCCTCCAATACTCACTTTAGAGCCTCTCTCTCCTCCAAGACTCACCGTAGAGCCTCTCTCTCATACAAGATTTGGCTGTCCCCATAGAACTCTTTTGGTTCCAGGTCGAACCCTTTTGGTTCCAGATAGAACTCTTTTGGTTCCAGATATAACTCTTTTGGTTCCAGATATAACTCTTTTGGTTCCAGATAGAACTCTTTTGGTTCCAGATAGAACTCTTTTGGTTCCAGATAGAACTCTTTTGGTTCCAGATAGATCTCTTTTGGTTCCAGATATAACTCTTTGGTTCCAGATATAACTATTTTGGTTCCAGATAGAGCTCTTTTGGTTCCAGATAGAACTCTTTTGGTTCCAGGTCGAACCCTTTTGGTTCCAGATAGAACTCTTTTGTTTCCAGATAGAACTCTTTTGGTTCCAGATATAACTCTTTTGGTTCCAGATAGAACTCTTTGGGTTCCAGATATAACTCTTTTGTTTCCAGATAGAACTCTTTTGGTTCCAGATAGATCTCTTTGGTTCCAGATATAACTCTTTTGTTTCCAGATAGAACTCTTTTGGTTCCAGATAGAACTCTTTTGGTTCCAGATATAACTATTTTGGTTCCAGATAGAGCTCTTTTGGTTCCAGATAGAACTATTTTGGTTCCAGATAGAACTCTTTGGGTTCCAGATAGAACTCTTTGGGTTCCAGATATAACTCTTTTGTTTCCAGATAAAACTCTTTGGGTTCCAGATATAACTCTTGGTTCCAGATATAAATCTTTTGGTTGCAGATAGAGCTCTTTTGGTTCCAAATAGAAATATTTTGGTTCCAGGTAGAAATCTTTTGGTTCCAGATAGAAATATTTTGGTTCCAGGTCGAACCCTTTTGGTTCCAGTCGAAGAGAAAAAGGAGAGGGAGAGAGAGGAAAGAGGAGGAGAGGAGAGGGAGAGAGAGGAGAGGGAGAGAGAGGAAAGAGGAGGAGAGGAGAGGGAGAGAGAGGAAAGAGGGAGGAGAGGAGAGGAGAGAGGAGAGAGAGGAAGAGAGGAGGAGGAGGAGAGGAGAGGAGAGAGAGAGGAAAGAGAAGAGAGGAGAGGGAGAGAGAGGAAGAGGAGGAGGAGAGGAGAGGGAGAGAGGAGGAAAGAGGAAGGAGGAGGAGGAGAGGAGAGGGAGAGAGAGGAAAGAGGAGGAGAGGAGAGGGGGAGAGAGGAAAGAGGAGGAGAGGAGAGGAGAGGAGGGGGAGAGAGAGGAGAGGAGAGGAGAGGAGAGGGATAGAGAGAGAGGAAAGAGGAGGAGGAGGAGGAGGAGAGGGAGGAGAGAGGGGAAGAGAGGAGGAGAGAGGAGGAGAGGAGGAGAGGAGGAGAGGAGAGAGGAAAGAGGAGGAGGAGAGGAGAGAGGAGGAAGAGGAGGAGGGGAGGAGAGGAGAGAGGAAAGAGGAGGAGGAGAGGAGAGGAGAGAGGAAAGAGGAGGAGAGGAGAGGAGAGGAGAGGGAGAGAGAGGAGAGAGGAGGAGAGGAAGGAGGAGGAGAGAGGAGAGAGGAAAGAGGAGAGGAGAGGAGAGGGAGAGAGAGGAAAGAGGAGGAGGAGGAGGAGAGAGAGAGAGAGAGTGAGAACATGCTGCAGGGGGCCCCTCTAGTCTATGTGGCCCCAGATCAGTAATATTCATTACAAGCTCCAGAAGAAAAAAGGCCACATTGAGAAGTTTCCTACTCTTCCTCTTCCTCTCCTCTTGTTGAGCTGCAGGTGTAGATGAGGGAGCTCTCAAATCTATCAGAAACATAAACCTGACACCAGCATGGGAAAGAGACTACTTCTGTCGTTGTGAGATGTTGTTTGTAATGGTGCCTGGGGTTGGTTTGAGCCACCAGCATAAGACTGAAATATGTCTTCCTCTGTGATATTAAAACAACTGTTTTGTTCCGACATTCTGCCCCATTGTCTTATTTATTTAGCCTCTGTTTGGCATGACAACTGTCTGTCTGTCTGTCTGTCTGTCTGTCTGTCTGTCTGTCTGTCTGTCTCTCTCTCTCGCTGTCTCTCTCTCTCGCTGTCTCTCTCTCTCTCTCGCTGTCTCTCTCTCGCTGTCGCTGTCTCTCTCTCGCTGTCTCTCTCTCGCTGTCTCTCTCTCGCTGTCTCTCTCTCTCTCTCGCTGTCTCTCTCTCTCCCGTGTCTCTCTCTCTCGCTGTCTCTCTCTCTCTCTAACAAATAGCTGTCTCTCTCAACAAATAGCTGTCTCTCTCAACAAATAGCTGTCTCTCTCAACAAATAGCTGTCTCTCTCAACAAATAGTGATGCATCCCAGTTGAAAGCAGATTTCAACAGCAGTCATCTCACTGGGGCTTTCTCAGGTTGAGGAAGGAGAATGGCAGGATTTCTCACCAGGCCGTCAGGAGAATTTATCTTTCTGACGAGGCTCTGACAGGTTTGTTTTTAGTGCTATAAGTCCCATTTACAGAAGACGAGCGATGTGTGTCTGTGTGTCTCAGTGTCTGTCTGAGCCGGGTGCGTGTCTCAGTGTGTCCCTTCAGCATGTTTCATTGACAGGAAGATGTTTAATCCTGTTCTGCCAGGGAGGATCGTTACCTGCTGGTTCTAGCTGTCATAGTAATGCTTTCTAAAGCCAGGAGACGTTCTTCTGATTGGCTCCCTTCAACATCGCTCAGCTTAGCTCCAACACGGGGCTTCTAGAGGGGCTTCTAGAGGGCTTCTAGAGGAGCTTCTGGAGGGCTTCTAGAGGGCTTCTAGAGGGCTTCTAGAGGGGCTTCTAGAGGGCTTCTAGAGGGGCTTCTAGAGGAGCTTCTAGAGGGCTTCTAGAGGGGCTTCTAGAGGGGCTTCTAGAGGGCTTCTAGAGGAGCTTCTAGAGGGCTTCTAGAGGGGCTTCTAGAGGGGCTTCTAGAGGGCTTCTAGAGGGGCTTCTAGAGGGCTTCTAGAGGGGCTTCTAGAGGGGCTTCTAGAGGGCTTCTAGAGGGGCTTCTGGAGGAGCTTCTAGAGGGCTCCTAGAGGGCTTCTAGAGGGGCTTCTATAGGGCTTCTAGAGGAGCTTCTAGAGGGGCTGCTAGAGGGCTTCTATAGGGGCTTCTAGAGGGGCTTCTGGAGGAGCTTCTAGAGGGGCTTCTAGAGG
>NW_026277249.1:52500-70000 GCF_023373465.1 Oncorhynchus keta | reverse complement strand
ATTGAGGATGAGAGACGGGGATCAGAGAGGAAGATGTTGATGTATTGAGAATGAGAGACGGGGATCAGAGAGGAAGATGTTGATGTATTGAGGATGAGAGACAGTGATCAGAGAGGAAGATATTGATGTATTGAGGATGAGAGACAGGGATCAGAGAGGAAGATGTTGATGAGAGACAGTGATCAGAGAGGAAGATGTTGATTTATTGAGGATGAGAGACAGTGATCAGAGAGGAAGATGTTGATGTATTGAGAGACGGGGATCAGAGAGGAAGATGTCAGATGAGAGACAGTGATCAGAGAGGAAGATGTTGATTTATTGAGGATGAGAGACGGGGATCAGAGAGGAAGATGTCAGATGAGAGACAGTGATCAGAGAGGAAGATGTTGATTTATTGAGGATGAGAGACAGTGAAGATAAAATACCATTTGGGAGTAGTTGTGGGATTGGTGTTGATGTTGATGTGCTAACTGCTAGGGGGATCACCATCTAGCCAAAACAGATGGAAACACTAATGATGCTAGAATGATGATGGTACAAATGACTGTCTGTATGATGGTGTGTGGGTGGCCCTCTGCTTTGGAAAACACATCCAGAGAGAGAGAGAGAGAGAGAGAGAGAGAGAGAGAGAGAGAGAGAGAGAGAGAGAGAGAGAAAAGAGATAGAAAGAGAGGGAGGTAGAAAATATCCTGATTTAAAATAAACATCTTATAAATCACATTGGCTACGAGAGATGTTGATGGAAACATGAAACATTGTATGAACTATTAACTTAGTCCAAAGATTCAGATCGAGAGAGAAGAGAATTGAGAGAGACTGTATAACAGAGGATGTGCCCCATGCTAGATCACCATCTAGCCAAAACAGATACAAGCAAACTTCCAACATTGTGAGAAAATTTTCTGGTCCCTCAGAGTTTCACCAGATTAGACAGACAGACAGATAGACAGACAGAGAGAGAGAGAGAGACAGAGGGAGAGAGAGAGACAGAGAGAGAGAGAGAGAGAGAGAGACAGAGAGAGACAGAGAGAGAGAGAGAGAGAGAGAGAGAGAGAGAGAGAGAGACAGAGAGAGAGAGAGAGAGAGAGGAGAGAGAGAGAGAGAGAGAGAGAGAGAGAGAGAGAGAGAGAGGGAGAGAGAGAGAGAGAGAGAGAGAGAGAAAGACAGAGAGAGAGAGGGAGAGAGAGAGAGAGAGAGAGAGGGAGAGAGGGAGAGAGAGAGAGAGAGAGGGAGAGAGAGAGAGAGAGAGAGAGAGAGAGAGAGAGAGAGAGAGAGAGAGAGAGAGAGAGAGAGAGAGAGAGAGAGAGAGAGACAGAGAGAGAGAGAGACAGAGAGAGAGAGAGAGAGAGAGAGAGAGAGAGAGAGAGAGAGAGAGAGAGAGAGAGAGAAAGAGAGGGAGAGAGAGAGAGACAGAGAGACAGAGACAGAGAGAGACAGAGAGACAGAGAGAGAGAGAGAGAGAGAGAGAGAGAGAGAGAGAGAGACAGAAGGAGAGAGAGAGACAGATGGAGAGAGAGAGACAGAGAGTGAGAGAGACAGAGAGAGGGAGAGACAGACAGACAGACAGACAGACAGACAGACAGACAGACAGACAGACAGACAGACAGACAGACAGACTGTCACTCACTAATACCTATAGCCGAGTTCAGGCAGAAAGTAAATGTTGGGTCTGAATCACCAGCAGCACAACGATTCCTTTCCACACCGTATTGAATTACCTCTGACTTTTAACAGGTGAAATATATCAGGCTATATGCTAGGCTGCCCTACTGCAGTCCCTGTCTTCCCTACTGCAGTCCCTGTCTTCCCTACTGCAGTCCCTGTCTTCCCTACTGCAGTCCCTGTCTTCCCTACTGCAGTCCCTGTCTTCCCTACTGCAGTCCCTGTCTTCTCTACTGCAGTCCCTGTCTTCCCTACTGCAGTCCCTGTCTTCCCTACTGCAGTCCCTGTCTTCCCTACTGCAGTCCCTGTCTTCCCTACTGCAGTCCCTGTCTTCTCTACTGCAGTCCCTGTCTTCCCTACTGCAGTCCCTGTCTTCCCTACTGCAGTCCCTGTCTTCCCTACTGCAGTCCCCGTCTTCCCTACTGCAGTCCCTGTCTGCCCTACTGCAGTCCCTGTCTCCCTACTGCAGTCCCTGTCTGCCCTACTGGTTGTTCCACATGGTGATTAGTGGGAGAGGAGGATGGCTACTATTGGTCTAATCCAGGAAGGAGGAGGTTACCTGGTAACCATCAGAGGCCCAGTCTAGAGACAAGCCCTAGTCCCCTACTCCCTAGTCCCCTACTCCCTAGAGGCCTCAACACTTGTGTAGATCTGTTAGGACTGGGTTAAATGTGGATGTGGATGTGCAGTCTCCTGCAGTCTCCTGTATAGACACATAGAGTCTAATACCTATTTAACCCTTATTTAACCTTTACCGAACCTTTACCGAACCTTTATTGAACCTTTATTTAACCTTTATTTAACCTTTACCTAACCTTTATTTAACCTTTATTTAACCTTTACCGAACCTTTATTTAACCTTTATTTAACCTTTATTTAACCTTTATTTAACCTCTATTGAACCTTTACCTAACCTTTATTTAACCTTTACCTAACCTTTATTTAACCTTTATTTAACCTTTACCTAACCTTTATTTAACCTTTATTTAACCTTTATCTAACCGTTATTGAACCTTTATTTAACCTTTACCTAACCTTTATTTAACCTTTATTGAACCTTTATTTAACCTTTACCTAACCTTTATTTAACCTTTACCTAACCTTTATTTAACCTTTATTTAACCTTTATTTAACCTTTATTTAACCTTTACCTAACCTTTATTTAACCTTTACCTAACCTTTATTTAACCTTTATTTAACCTTTACCTAACCTTTATTTAACCTTTAATTAACCTTTACCTAACCTTTATTTAACCTTTACCTAACCTTTATTTAACCTTTATTTAACCTTTACCTAACCTTTATTGAACCTTTACCTAAAGAAGACTGGGCTGCTGGGGATTTAAACACACTACACAACATAACAGTAGACTGGGCTGCTGGGGATTTAAACACACTACACAACATAACAGTAGACTGGGCTGCTGGGGATTTAAACACACTACACAACATAACAGTAGACTGGGCTGCTGGGGATTTAAACACACTACACAACATAACAGTAGACTGGGCTGCTGGGGATTTAAACACACTACACAACATAACAGTAGACTGGGCTGCTGGGGATTTAAACACACTACACAACATAACAGTAGACTGGGCTGCTGGGGATTTAAACACACTACACAACATAACAGTAGACTGGGCTGCTGGGGATTTAAACACACTACACAACATAACAGTAGACTGGGCTGCTGGGGATTTAAACACACACAACATAACAGTAGACTGGGCTGCTGGGGATTTAAACACACTACACAACATAACAGTAGACTGGGCTGCTGGGGATTTAAACACACTGTAGACTGGGGATTTAAACACACTACACAACATAACAGTAGACTGGGCTGCTGGGGATTTAAACACACTACACAACATAACAGTAGACTGGGCTGCTGGGGATTTAAACACACTACACAACATAACAGTAGACTGGGCTGCTGGGGATTTAAACACAACACAACATAACAGTAGACTGGGCTGCTGGGGATTTAAACACACTACACAACATAACAGTAAGATTTAAACTGGACTGGGCTGCTGGGGATTTAAACACACTACACAACATAACAGTAGACTGGGCTGCTGGGGATTTAAACACACTACACAACATAACAGTAGACTGGGCTGCTGGGGATTTAAACACACTACACAACATAACAGTAGACTGGGCTGCTGGGGATTTAAACACACTACACAACATAACAGTAGACTGGGCTGCTGGGGATTTAAACACACTACACAACATAACAGTACTGGGCTGCTGGGGATTTAAACACACTACACAACATAACAGTAGACTGGGCTGCTGGGGATTTAAACACACTACACAACATAACAGTAGACTGGGCTGCTGGGGATTTAAACACACTACACAACATAACAGTAGACTGGGCTGCTGGGGATTTAAACACACTACACAACATAACAGTAGACTGGGCTGCTGGGGATTTAAACACACTACACAACATAACAGTAGACTGGGCTGCTGGGGATTTAAACACACTACACAACATAACAGTAGACTGGGCTGCTGGGGATTTAAACACACTACACAACATAACAGTAGACTGGGCTGCTGGGGATTTAAACACACTACACAACATAACAGTAGACTGGGCTGCTGGGGATTTAAACACACTACACAACATAACAGTAGACTGGGCTGCTGGGGATTTAAACACACTACACAACATAACAGTAGACTGGGCTGCTGGGGATTTAAACACACTACACAACATAACAGTAGACTGGGCTGCTGGGGATTTAAACACACTACACATAACAGTAGACTGGGCTGCTGGGGATTTAAACACACTACACAACATAACAGTAGACTGGGCTGCTGGGGATTTAAACACAACATAACAGGGATTTAAACACACTACACAACATAACAGTAGACTGGGCTGCTGGGGATTTAAACACACTACACAACATAACAGTAGACTGGGCTGCTGGGGATTTAAACACACTACACAACATAACAGTAGACTGGGCTGCTGGGGATTTAAACACACTACACAACATAACAGTAGACTGGGCTGCTGGGGATTTAAACACACTACACAACATAACAGTAGACTGGGCTGCTGGGGATTTAAACACACTACACAACATAACAGTAGACTGGGCTGCTGGGGATTTAAACACACTACACAACATAACAGTAGACTGGGCTGCTGGGGATTTAAACACACTACACAACATAACAGTAGACTGGGCTGCTGGGGATTTAAACACACTACACAACATAACAGTAGACTGGGCTGCTGGGGATTTAAACACACTACACAACATAACAGTAGACTGGGCTGCTGGGGATTTAAACACACTACACAACATAACAGTAGACTGGGCTGCTGGGGATTTAAACACACTACACAACATAACAGTAGACTGGGCTGCTGGGGATTTAAACACACTACACAACATAACAGTAGACTGGGCTGCTGGGGATTTAAACACACTACACAACATAACAGTAGACTGGGCTGCTGGGGATTTAAACACACAACACAGTAGACAAAACATAACAGTAGACTGGGCTGCTGGGGATTTAAACACAACATAACAGTAGACTGGGCTGCTGGGGATTTAAACACAAACAACATAACTACACAACATAACAGTAGACTGGGCTGCTGGGGATTTAAACACACTACACAACATAACAGTAGACTGGGCTGCTGGGGATTTAAACACACTACACAACATAACAGTAGACTGGGCTGCACACTACACAACATAACAGTAGGGGCTGCTGGGGATTTAAACACACTACACAACATAACAGTAGACTGGGCTGCTGGGGATTTAAACACAACATAACAGTAGACTGGGGATTTAAACACACTACACAACATAACAGTAGACTGGGCTGCTGGGGATTTAAACACACTACACAACATAACAGTAGACTGGGCTGCTGCTTTAAACACAACATAACAGGGGATTTAAACACACTACACAACATAACAGTAGACTGGGCTGCTGGGGATTTAAACACACTACACAACATAACAGTAGACTGGACTGCTGGGGATTTAAACACACTACACAACATAACAGTAGACTGGGCTGCTGGGGATTTAAACACACTACACAACATAACAGTAGACTGGGCTGCTGGGGATTTAAACACACTACACAACATAACAGTAGACTGGGCTGCTGGGGATTTAAACACACTACACAACATAACAGTAGACTGGGCTGCTGGGGATTTAAACACACTACACAACATAACAGTAGACTGGGCTGCTGGGGATTTAAACACAACATAACAGTAGACTGGGCTGCTGGGGATTTAAACACACTACACAACATAACAGTAGACTGGGCTGCTGGGGATTTAAACACACTACACAACATAACAGTAGACTGGGCTGCTGGGGATTTAAACACACTACACAACATAACAGTAGACTGGGCTGCTGGGGATTTAAACACAACAACATAACAGTAGACTGGGCTGCTGGGGATTTAAACACACTACACAACATAACAGTAGACTGGGCTGCTGGGGATTTAAACACACTACACAACATAACAGTAGACTGGGCTGCTGGGGATTTAAACACACTACACAACATAACAGTAGACTGGGCTGCTGGGGATTTAAACACAACATAACAGTAGACTGGGCTGCTGGGGGATTTAAACACACTACACAACATAACAGTAGACTGGGCTGCACAACATGGGGATTTAAACACACTACACAACATAACAGTAGACTGGGCTGCTGGGGATTTTTAAACACACTACACAACATAACAGTAGACTGGGCTGCTGGGGATTTAAACACACTACACAAACATAACAGTAGACTGGGCTGCTGGGGATTTAAACACAACATAACAGTAGACTGGGCTGCTGGGGATTTAAACACACTACACAGCATAACAGTAGACTGGGCTGCTGGGGATTTAAACACACTACACAACATAACAGTAGACTGGGCTGCTGGGGATTTAAACACACTACACAGCATAACAGTAGACTGGGCTGCTGGGGATTTAAACACACTACACAACATAACAGTAGACTGGGCTGCTGGGGATTTAAACACACTACACAACATAACAGTAGACTGGGCTGCTGGGGATTTAAACACAACATAACAGTAGACTGGGCTGATTTAAACACACTACACAACATAACAGTAGACTGGGCTGCTGGGGATTTAAACACACTACACAACATAACAGTAGACTGGGCTGATTTAAACACACTACACAACATAACAGTAGACTGGGCTGCTGGGGATTTAAACACACTACACAACATAACAGTAGACTGGGCTGCTGGGGATTTAAACACACTACACAACATAACAGTAGACTGGGCTGCTGGGGATTTAAACACACTACACAACATAACAGTAGACTGGGCTGCTGGGGATTTAAACACACTACACAACATAACAGTAGACTGGGCTGCTGGGGATTTAAACACACTACACAACATAACAGTAGACTGGGCTGCTGGGGATTTAAACACACTACACAACATAACAGTAGACTGGGCTGCTGGGGATTTAAACACACTACACAACATAACAGTAGACTGGGCTGCTGGGGATTTAAACACACTACACAACATAACAGTAGACTGGGCTGCTGGGGATTTAAACACACTACACAACATAACAGTAGACTGGGCTGCTGGGGATTTAAACACAACATAACAGTAGACTGGGCTGCTGGGGATTTAAACACACTACACAACATAACAGTAGACTGGGCTGCTGGGGGATTTAAACACACTACACAACATAACAGTAGACTGGGCTGCTGGGGATTTAAACACACTACACAACATAACAGTAGACTGGGCTGCTGGGGATTTAAACACAACATAACAGTAGACTGGGCTGCTGGGGGATTTAAACACACTACACAACATAACAGTAGACTGGGCTGCTGGGGATTTAAACACACTACACAACATAACAGAAGACTGGACTGCTGGGGATTTAAACACACTACACAACATAACAGTAGACTGGGCTGCTGGGGATTTAAACACACAGTACACAACATAACAGTAGACTGGGCTGCTGGGGATTTAAACACACTACACAACATAACAGTAGACTGGGCTGCTGGGGATTTAAACACACTACACAACATAACAGTAGACTGGGCTGCTGGGGATTTAAACACACTACACAACATAACAGTAGACTGGGCTGCTGGGGATTTAAACA
The DNA here is from genome assembly GCF_023373465.1 of Oncorhynchus keta. Lineage (NCBI taxonomy): Eukaryota > Metazoa > Chordata > Actinopteri > Salmoniformes > Salmonidae > Oncorhynchus > Oncorhynchus keta. Next base: position 62,124 of record NW_026277249.1, on the reverse strand, counting down.
CACTACACAACATAACAGTAGACTGGGCTGCTGGGGATTTAAACACACTACACAACATAACAGTAGACTGGGCTGCTGGGGATTTAAACACAACATAACAGTAGACTGGGCTGCTGGGGATTTAAACACACTACACAACATAACAGTGGGCTGCTGGGGATTTAAACACAACAACATAACAGTAGACTGGGCTGCTGGGGATTTAAACACACTACACAACATAACAGTAGACTGGGCTGCTGGGGATTTAAACACACTACACAGCATAACAGTAGACTGGGCTGCTGGGGATTTAAACACACTACACAACATAACAGTAGACTGGGCTGCTGGGGATTTAAACACACTACACAACATAACAGTAGACTGGGCTGCTGGGGATTTAAACACAACATAACAGTAGACTGGGCTGCTGGGGATTTAAACACACTACACAACATAACAGTAGACTGGGCTGCTGGGGATTTAAACACACTACACAACATAACAGTAGACTGGGCTGGGGATTTAAACACACTACACAACATAACAGTAGACTGGGCTGCTGGGGATTTAAACACACTACACAACATAACAGTAGACTGGGCTGCTGGGGATTTAAACACACTACACAACATAACAGTAGACTGGGCTGCTGGGGATTTAAACACACTACACAACATAACAGTAGACTGGGCTGCTGGGGATTTAAACACACTACACAACATAACAGTAGACTGGGCTGCTGGGGATTTAAACACACTACACAACATAACAGTAGACTGGGCTGCTGGGGATTTAAACACACTACACAACATAACAGTAGACTGGGCTGCTGGGGATTTAAACACACTACACAACATAACAGTAGACTGGGCTGCTGGGGATTTAAACACACTACACAACATAACAGTAGACTGGGCTGCTGGGGATTTAAACACAACATAACAGTAGACTGGGCTGCTGGGGATTTAAACATACTACACAACATAACAGTAGACTGGGCTGCTGGGGATTTAAACACACTACACAACATAACAGTAGACTGGGCTGCTGGGGATTTAAACACACTACACAACATAACAGTAGACTGGGCTGCTGGGGATTTAAACACAACATAACAGTAGACTGGGCTGCTGGGGATTTAAACACACTACACAACATAACAGTAGACTGGGCTGCTGGGGATTTAAACACACTACACAACATAACAGTAGACTGGGCTGCTGGGGATTTAAACACACTACACAACATAACAGTAGACTGGGCTGCTGGGGATTTAAACACACTACACAACATAACAGTAGACTGGGCTGCTGGGGATTTAAACACACTACACAACATAACAGTAGACTGGGCTGCTGGAGATTTAAACACACTACACAACATAACAGTAGACTGGGCTGCTGGGGATTTAAACACACTACACAACATAACAGTAGACTGGGCTGCTGGGGATTTAAACACACTACACAACATAACAGTAGACTGGTGCTGCTGGGGATTTAAACACTACACAACATAACAGTAGACTGGGCTGCTGGGGATTTAAACACAACATAACAGTAGACTGGGCTGCTGGGGATTTAAACACACTACACAACATAACAGTAGACTGGGCTGCTGGGGATTTAAACACACTACACAACATAACAGTAGACTGGGCTGCTGGGGATTTAAACACAACAACATAACAGTAGACTGGGCTGCTGGGATTTAAACACAACATAACAGTAGACTGGGCTGCTGGGGATTTAAACACACTACACAACATAACAGTAGACTGGGCTGCTGGGGATTTAAACACACTACACAACATAACAGTAGACTGGGCTGCTGGGGATTTAAACACACTACACAACATAACAGTAGACTGGGCTGCTGGGGATTTAAACACACTACACAACATAACAGTAGACTGGGCTGCTGGGGATTTAAACACACTACACAACATAACAGTAGACTGGGCTGCTGGGGATTTAAACACACTACACAACATAACAGTAGACTGGGCTGCTGGGGATTTAAACACACTACACAACATAACAGTAGACTGGGCTGCTGGGGATTTAAACACACTACACAACATAACAGTAGACTGGGCTGCTGGGGATTTAAACACACTACACAACATAACAGTAGACTGGGCTGCTGGGGATTTAAACACACTACACAACATAACAGTAGACTGGGCTGCTGGGGATTTAAACACACTACACAACATAACAGTAGACTGGGCTGCTGGGGATTTAAACACACTACACAACATAACAGTAGACTGGGCTGCTGGGGATTTAAACACACTACACAACATAACAGTAGACTGGGCTGCTGGGGATTTAAACACACTACACAACATAACAGTAGACTGGGCTGCTGGGGATTTAAACACAACATAACAGTAGACTGGGCTGCTGGGGATTTAAACACACTACACAACATAACAGTAGACTGGGCTGCTGGGGATTTAAACACAACATAACAGTAGACTGGGCTGCTGGGGATTTAAACACACTACACAACACAACAGTAGACTGGGCTGCTGGGGATTTAAACACACTACACAACATAACAGTAGACTGGGCTGCTGGGGATTTAAACACACTACACAACATAACAGTAGACTGGGCTGCTGGGGATTTAAACACACTACACAACATAACAGTAGACTGGACTGCTGGGGATTTAAACACAACATAACAGTAGACTGGTGCTGCTGGGGATTTAAACACACTACACAACATAACAGTAGACTGGGCTGCTGGGGATTTAAACACACTACACAACATAACAGTAGACTGGGCTGCTGGTGATTTAAACACACTACACAACATAACAGTAGACTGGGCTGCTGGGGATTTAAACACAACATAACAGTAGACTGGTGCTGCTGGGGATTTAAACACACTACACAACATAACAGTAGACTGGGCTGCTGGGGATTTAAACACAACACAACATAACAGTAGACTGGGCTGCTGGGGATTTAAACACACTACACAACATAACAGTAGACTGGGCTGCTGGGGATTTAAACACACTACACAACATAACAGTAGACTGGGCTGCTGGGGATTTAAACACACTACACAACATAACAGTAGACTGGGCTGCTGGGGATTTAAACACACTACACAACATAACAGTAGACTGGGCTGCTGGGGATTTAAACACACTACACAACATAACAGTAGACTGGGCTGCTGGGGATTTAAACACACTACACAACATAACAGTAGACTGGGCTGCTGGGGATTTAAACACACTACACAACATAACAGTAGACTGGGCTGCTGGGGATTTAAACACACTACACAACATAACAGTAGACTGGGCTGCTGGGGATTTAAACACACTACACAACATAACAGTAGACTGGTGCTGCTGGGGATTTAAACACACTACACAACATAACAGTAGACTGGGCTGCTGGGGATTTAAACACACTACACAACATAACAGTAGACTGGTGCTGCTGGGGATTTTAACACACTACACAACATAACAGTAGACTGGGCTGCTGGGGATTTAAACACACTACACAACATAACAGTAGACTGGACTGCTGGGGATTTAAACACACTACACAACATAACAGTAGACTGGACTGCTGGGGATTTAAACACACTACACAACATAACAGTAGACTGGGCTGCTGGGGATTTAAACACACTACACAACATAACAGTAGACTGGGCTGCTGGGGATTTAAACACACTACACAACATAACAGTAGACTGGGCTGCTGGGGATTTAAACACACTACACAACATAACAGTAGACTGGACTGCTGGGGATTTAAACACACTACATAACACAACATAACAGTAGACTGGGCTGCTGGGGATTTAAACACACTACACAACATAACAGTAGACTGGGCTGCTGGGGATTTAAACACACAGTAGACACAACATAACAACATAACAGTAGACTGGACTGCTGGGGATTTAAACACACTACACAACATAACAGTAGACTGGGCTGCTGGGGATTTAAACACACTACACAACATAACAGTAGACTGGGCTGCTGGGGATTTAAACACACTACACAACATAACAGTAGACTGGGCTGCTGGGGATTTAAACACACTACACAACATAACAGTAGACTGGGCTGCTGGGGATTTAAACACACTACACAACATAACAGTAGACTGGGCTGCTGGGGATTTAAACACACTACACAACATAACAGAAGACTGGACTGCTGGGGATTTAAACACACTACACAACATAACAGTAGACTGGACTGCTGGGGATTTAAACACAACATAACAGTAGACTGGACTGCTGGGGATTTAAACACACTACACAACATAACAGAAGACTGGGCTGCTGGGGATTTAAACACAACATAACAGTAGACTGGGCTGCTGGGGATTTAAACACACTACACAACATAACAGTAGACTGGGCTGCTGGGGATTTAAACACACTACACAACATAACAGTAGACTGGGCTGCTGGGGATTTAAACACACTACACAACATAACAGTAGACTGGACTGCTGGGGATTTAAACACACTACACAACATAACAGAAGACTGGGCTGCTGGGGATTTAAACACAACATAACAGTAGACTGGACTGCTGGGGATTTAAACACAACATAACAGTAGACTGGACTGCTGGGGATTTAAACACACTACACAACATAACAGTAGACTGGGCTGCTGGGGATTTAAACACAACATAACAGAAGACTGGGCTGCTGGGGATTTAAACACAACATAACAGTAGACTGGGCTGCTGGGGATTTAAACACACTACACAACATAACAGTAGACTGGGCTGCTGGGGATTTAAACACAACATAACAGAAGACTGGGCTGCTGGGGATTTAAACACAACATAACAGTAGACTGGGCTGCTGGGGATTTAAACACAACATAACAGAAGACTGGGCTGCTGGGGATTTAAACACAACATAACAGAAGACTGGGCTGCTGGGGATTTAAACACAACATAACAGTAGACTGGACTGCTGGGGATTTAAACACACTACACAACATAACAGAAGACTGGGCTGCTGGGGATTTAAACACAACATAACAGTAGACTGGGCTGCTGGGGATTTAAACACACTACACAACATAACAGTAGACTGGGCTGCTGGGGATTTAAACACACTACACAACATAACAGTAGACTGGGCTGCTGGGGATTTAAACACACTACACAACATAACAGAAGACTGGACTGCTGGGGATTTAAACACACTACACAACATAACAGTAGACTGGACTGCTGGGGATTTAAACACACTACACAACATAACAGTAGACTGGGCTGCTGGGGATTTAAACACACTACACAACATAACAGTAGACTGGGGATTTAAACACACTACACAACATAACAGTAGACTGGGCTGCTGGGGATTTAAACACACTACACAACATAACAGAAGACTGGACTGCTGGGGATTTAAACACACTACACAACATAACAGTAGACTGGGCTGCTGGGGATTTAAACACACTACACAACATAACAGTAGACTGGGCTGCTGGGGATTTTAACACACTACACAACATAACAGTAGACTGGACTGCTGGGGATTTAAACACACTACACAACATAACAGTAGACTGGTGCTGCTGGGGATTTTAACACACTACACAACATAACAGTAGACTGGGCTGCTGGGGATTTAAACACACTACACAACATAACAGTAGACTGGGCTGCTGGGGATTTAAACACACTACACAACATAACAGTAGACTGGGCTGCTGGGGATTTAAACACACTACACAACATAACAGTAGACTGGGCTGCTGGGGATTTAAACACACTACACAACATAACAGTAGACTGGGCTGCTGGGGATTTAAACACACTACACAACATAACAGAAGACTGGACTGCTGGGGATTTAAACACACTACACAACATAACAGTAGACTGGGCTGCTGGGGATTTAAACACACTACACAACATAACAGTAGACTGGGCTGCTGGGGATTTAAACACACTACACAACATAACAGTAGACTGGGCTGCTGGGGATTTAAACACACTACACAACATAACAGTAGACTGGGCTGCTGGGGATTTAAACACACTACACAACATAACAGTAGACTGGGCTGCTGGGGATTTAAACACACTACACAACATAACAGTAGACTGGGCTGCTGGGGATTTAAACACAACATAACAGTAGACTGGGCTGCTGGGGATTTAAACACAACATAACAGTAGACTGGGCTGCTGGGGATTTAAACACAACATAACAGTAGACTGGGCTGCTGGGATTTAAACACACTACACAACATAACATTAGACTGGACTGCTGGGGGATTTAAACATACTACACAACATAACAGTAGACTGGGCTGCTGGGGATTTAAACACACTACACAACATAACAGTAGACTGGGCTGCTGGGGATTTAAACACACTACACAACATAACAGTAGACTGGGCTGCTGGGGATTTAAACACACTACACAACATAACAGTAGACTGGGCTGCTGGGGATTTAAACACACTACACAACATAACAGTAGACTGGACTGCAGGGGATTTAAACACACTACACAACATAACAGTAGACTGGACTGCTGCTGGGGATTTAAACACAACACAACATAACAGTAGACTGGGCTGCTGGGGATTTAAACACACTACACAACATAACAGTAGACTGGGCTGCTGGGGATTTAAACACAACATAACAGTAGACTGGGCTGCTGGGGATTTAAACACACTACACAACATAACAGTAGACTGGGGATTTAAACACACTACACAACATAACAGTAGACTGGGCTGCTGGGGATTTAAACACACTACACAACATAACAGTAGACTGGGGATTTAAACACACTACACAACATAACAGTAGACTGGGGATTTAAACACACTACACAACATAACAGAAGACTGGACTGCTGGGGATTTAAACACACTACACAACATAACAGTAGACTGGGCTGCTGGGGATTTAAACACACTACACAACATAACAGTAGACTGGACTGCTGGGGATTTAAACACACTACACAACATAACAGTAGACTGGGGGCTGCTGGGGATTTAAACACACTACACAACATAACAGTAGACTGGGCTGCTGGGGATTTAAACACACTACACAACATAACAGTAGACTGGGGATTTAAACACACTACACAACATAACAGTAGACTGGGCTGCTGGGGATTTAAACACAACATAACAGTAGACTGGGCTGCTGGGGATTTAAACACACAACATAACAGTAGACTGGGCTGCTGGGGATTTAAACACACTACACAACATAACAGTAGACTGGGCTGCTGGGGATTTAAACACAACATAACAGTAGACTGGGCTGCTGGGGATTTAAACACAACATAACAGTAGACTGGGCTGCTGGGGATTTAAACACACTACACAACATAACAGTAGACTGGACTGCTGGGGATTTAAACACACTACACAACATAACAGTAGACTGGGCTGCTGGGGATTTAAACACACTACACAACATAACAGTAGACTGGGCTGCTGGGGATTTAAACACACTACACAACATAACAGTAGACTGGGCTGCTGGGGATTTAAACACAACATAACAGTAGACTGGGCTGCTGGGGATTTAAACACAACATAACAGTAGACTGGGCTGCTGGGGATTTAAACACACTACACAACATAACAGTAGACTGGGCTGCTGGGGATTTAAACACACTACACAACATAACAGTAGACTGGGGATTTAAACACACTACACAACATAACAGTAGACTGGGCTGCTGGGGATTTAAACACACTACACAACATAACAGTAGACTGGGCTACTGGAGATTTAAACACACTACACAACATAACAGTAGACTGGGCTGCTGGGGATTTAAACACACTACACAACATAACAGTAGACTGGGCTGCTGGGGATTTAAACACACTACACAACATAACAGTAGACTGGGCTGCTGGGGATTTAAACACACTACACAACATAACAGTAGACTGGGCTGCTGGGGATTTAAACACACTACACAACATAACAGTAGACTGGGCTGCTGGGGATTTAAACACACTACACAACATAACAGTAGACTGGGCTGCTGGGGATTTAAACACACTACACAACATAACAGTAGACTGGGCTGCTGGGGATTTAAACACACTACACAACATAACAGTAGACTGGGCTGCTGGGGATTTAAACACACTACACAACATAACAGTAGACTGGGCTGCTGGGGATTTAAACACACTACACAACATAACAGTAGACTGGGCTGCTGGGGATTTAAACACACTACACAACATAACAGTAGACTGGGGATTTAAACACACTACACAACATAACAGTAGACTGGGCTGCTGGGGATTTAAACACACTACACAACATAACAGTAGACTGGGGATTTAAACACACTACACAACATAACAGTAGACTGGGCTGCTGGGGATTTAAACACACTACACAACATAACAGTAGACTGGGCTGCTGGGGATTTAAACACACTACACAACATAACAGTAGAATGGGCTGCTGGGGATTTAAACACACTACACAACATAACAGTAGACTGGGCTGCTGGGGGATTTAAACACACTACACAACATAACAGTAGACTGGGCTGCTGGGGATTTAAACACACTACACAACATAACAGTAGACTGGGCTGCTGGGGATTTAAACACACTACACAACATAACAGTAGACTGGGCTGCTGGGGATTTAAACACACTACACAACATAACAGTAGACTGGGCCGCTGGGGATTTAAACACACTACACAACATAACAGTAGACTGGGCTGCTGGGGATTTAAACACACTACACAACATAACAGTAGACTGGTGCTGCTGGGGATTTAAACACACTACACAACATAACAGTAGACTGGGCTGCTGGGGATTTAAACACACTACACAACATAACAGTAGACTGGGCTGCTGGGGATTTAAACACACTACACAACATAACAGTAGACTGGACTGCTGGGGCTTTAAACACACTACACAACATAACAGTAGACTGGGCTGCTGGGGATTTAAACACACTACACAACATAACAGTAGACTGGGCTGCTGGGGATTTAAACACACTACACAACATAACAGTAGACTGGGCTGCTGGGGATTTAAACAAAACATAACAGTAGACTGGTGCTGCTGGGGATTTAAACACACTACACAACATAACAGTAGACTGGGGATTTAAACACACTACACAACATAACAGTAGACTGGGGATTTAAACACACTACACAGCATAACAGTAGACTGGACTGCTGGGGATTTAAACACACTACACAACATAACAGTAGACTGGGCTGCTGGGGATTTAAACACACTACACAACATAACAGTAGACTGGTGCTGCTGGGGATTTAAACACACTACACAACATAACAGTAGACTGGGCTGCTGGGGATTTAAACACACTACACAACATAACAGTAGACTGGTGCTGCTGGGGATTTAAACACACTACACAATATAACAGTAGACTGGTGCTGCTGGGGATTTAAACACACTACACAACATAACAGTAGACTGAGCTGCTGGGGATTTAAACACACTACACAACATAACAGTAGACTGGGCTGCTGGGGATTTAAACACAACATAACAGTAGACTGGGCTGCTGGGGATTTAAACACACTACACAACATAACAGTAGACTGGGGA
>NW_026277249.1:45000-47500 GCF_023373465.1 Oncorhynchus keta | reverse complement strand
GATAGTAGGTAGTAGATAGTAGGTAGTAGATAGTAGGTAGTAGATAGTAGGTAGTAGATAGTAGGTAGTAGATAGTAGGTAGTAGATAGTAGGTAGTAGATAGTAGATAGCAGGTAGTAGATAGTAGATAGTAGGTAGTAGATAGTAGGTAGTAGATAGTAGCTAGTAGATAGTAGATAGTAGATAGTAGATAGTAGGTAGTAGATAGCAGGTAGTAGATAGTAGGTAGTAGATAGTAGGTAGTAGATAGTAGGTAGTAGATAGTAGGTAGTAGATAGTAGGTAGTAGATAGTAGGTAGTAGATAGTAGATAGTAGATAGTAGATAGTAGATAGTAGATAGTAGGTAGTAGATAGTAGATAGTAGGTAGTAGGTAGTAGATAGTAGGTAGTAGATAGTAGGTAGTAGATAGTAGATAGTAGATAGTAGGTAGTACGTAGTAGATAGTAGATAGTAGATAGTAGGTAGTAGATAGTAGGTAGTAGATAGTAGATAGTAGATAGTAGATAGTAGGTAGTAGATAGTAGATAGTAGATAGTAGATAGTAGGTAGTAGATAGTAGGTAGTAGATAGTAGATAGTAGGTAGTAGATAGTAGATAGTAGATAGTAGGTAATAGATAGTAGATAGTAGATAGTAGGTAGTAGATAGTAGATAGTAGATAGTAGATAGTAGATAGTAGGTAGTAGATAGTAGATAGTAGATAGTAGATAGTAGATAGTAGGTAGTAGATAGTAGATAGTAGATAGTAGATAGTAGATAGTAGGTAGTAGATAGTAGATAGTAGGTAGTAGATAGTAGATAGTAGGTAGTAGATAGTGGTCCTTCTGTAGCTCAGTTGGTAGAGCATGGCGCTTGTAACGCCAGGGTAGTGGGTTCGATTCCCGGGACCACCGATACGTAGAATGTATGCACACATGACTGTAAGTCGCTTTGGATAAAAGTGTCTGCTAAATGTCATATATTATATATTGTAGTAGATAGTAGGTAGTAGATAGTAGATAATAGATAGTAGGTAGTAGATAGTAGGTAATAGATAGTAGGTAGTAGATAGTAGGTAGTAGATAGTAGATAGTAGATAATAGATAGTAGATAGTAGATAGATAGTAGATAGTAGGTAGTAGATAGTAGGTAGCAGGTAGTAGATAATAGATAGTAGGTAGTAGATAGTAGATAGTAGATAGATAGTAGGTAATAGATAGTAGGTAGTAGATAGTAGATAGTAGATAGATAGTAGGTAATAGATAGTAGGTAGTAGATAGTAGGTAGTAGGTAGCAGGTAGCAGGTAGTATCTACTACCTACTATCCAGTAGTGTGGAGTGCGATTGAGATTGAGTGCGATTGAGATTCAAATTGAAGTGGGTCTAGGGTATCCAGGAGGATGCTGTTGATGTGAGCCATGGCCAGCCTTTCAAAGCACTTCATGGCTACCAAAGTGAGGGCTACGGGTGGTTTAGGCAGGTTACCTTCGCTTCCTTGGGCACAGGGACTATGGTGGTCTGCTTGAAACATGTAGGTAATATAGACTTGGTCAGGGACATGTTGAAAATGTCAGTGACGACATTTGCCAGTTGGTCAGCACATGCTTTGAGTACACGTCCTAGTGATCGGTCTGGCCCCACAGCTTTGAATGTTGACCTGTTTAAAGGTCTTGCTCACATCGGCTTCAGAGAGCGTTATCACACAGTCGTCCAGAACAGCTGGAGCTCTCATGCTCGCTTCTGTGTTGCTTGCCTCAAAGCGAGCATAAAAGGCATTTAGCTCATCTGGTAGGCTTGCGTCACTGGACAGCTCCCGTCTGGGTTTCCCTCTGTAGTCCGTAATAGTTTTCAAGCCCTGCCACATCCGACCAGCGTCAGAACCGGTGTAGTACGATTCAATCTTAATCCTGTATTGACGCTTTGCATGTCTGATGGTTCGTCTGAGGGCGTAGCGGGATTTCTTATAAGCGTCCGAATTAGTGTCCCGCTCCCGAAAAGCTGCAGCTCTAGCCTTTAGCTCGGTGCTGATGTTGCCTGTAATCCATGGTTTCTGGTTGGGGTATGTACGTACGGTCACTGTGGGGACGACGTCGTCGATGCACTTATTGATGAAGCTGATGACTGAGGTGGTGTACTCCTCAATACCATTGGATGAATCCCAGAACATATTCCAGTCTGTGATAGCAAAACAGTCCTGTAGCGTAGCATCAGTGTCATCTGACCACTTCCGTATTGAGCGAGTCACTGGGACTTCCTGCTTTTGTTTTTGCTTGTAAACAGGAATTAGGAGGATGGAATTACGGTCAGATTTGCCAAATGGAGGGTGAGGAAGAGCTTTGTATACTTCTCTGTGTGTGGAGTATTTTTCTCTGGTTGCCCGACCAATGCTATTCTGATGTCCAGTACACACACACACACACACACACACACACACACACACACACACACACACACACACACACACACACACACACACACACACACACACACACACACACACACACACACACACACACACAC
>NW_026277249.1:32500-42500 GCF_023373465.1 Oncorhynchus keta | reverse complement strand
GGGCATGTGGCTTGATGATGTATGTCCTGCTGTTTCCCCGGTAACGATGGCGTCTCGCCTTTGGTCACACAAGGTCACTTGTTCCCTCTTCAGTAGTGACAGATTCTGGTTGTTGCTGTCCTCTCTCCACACAAACACATCAGCAGTAGGAGACACCAGCCTCACATTTGCCTTAAGAAAGCTCTGTGTGTAAAAGTGACAGCTAAAAGGCTGATCTGGGATCAGTGTGTCTGGTCGTCTTCTGACAGCTCTCGGGTCAACGCAAGGCCTTACCTGTCTAAGGAATAACATCAATATGCAGTCGGTGCTGGCTCATCTGTCATGGCCGACTCCTTTATACCAGCAGCACGCAGGGAGAACGTGAATCAAGATGGCCTTTTGGATGTCACATCCACACTAGTAAACAACACAAGGCAAGAATGCTTATTCCACAACATGATGACATCTACCTGGGCCTTGGGCCAGCTGTGTACTCTGACTTTACTGTTGAGAATGATGATAATGATTATGATGGGGGTGGTGGTGATGAAGATAATGATGAAGGTGTTGGTGGTGATGAAGATAATGATGAAGATGATGATGGTGGTGATGATGATGATGATGATGATGGTGGTGGTGATGAAGGGAATGAAGATAATGATGAAGGTGATGATGATGATGATGATGATGGTGGTGACGAAGGTGATGATGATGGTGGTGTTGAAGATAATGATGAAGGTGATGATGATGGTGGTAGTGATGAAGATGATGGTGGTGTCGTGTCTTTACTATCATTAACTGAAGACTGATAGTTTTTATCAAAGATTCTCTGTAATGAGTTATTACGCGATTAGACTGATTAATCATGTAACCGTAATTACTAGGACGTCAGGGCACCAAGGAAAAATATTAAGATTACAAAGTTGTCATTTCCTAAAATAACTTTTCAGATATTTTATCTGATCAATTCATCTTCGAATTAATGAATTATTTACAGTTAATCTCATTCCAAATTTAGTAAATGGTTGGTTATCTGCGCAAACCCAGTCTTCACTATGAGTCATCCATACATCAATTGTCTTAAATAATGTATTTATTACTAACTAAGTAATTCACAGAAATGCATAAACAAACAAACAAGGTAAATGTGGTTACATGAAATGATGGGAGAATGTGCCCCTAGTGGGCTAAACCGGCATGGCGGCTTGTTAGACAAAAGGGGAAGTGGGAGTCGACTAAGAAGTCACCACAGTTGATAATTATAACAATTGAAATGCTAATCCTTTGCACATGAACGCTCACTCATTCGGGAACAATTGCAATCAATACATATATTTACGCTCAGTGTGTCGTCTTGATCGCTGGTGAAAAGTTAATTTCTGTTGTAGAATTGTCCTTCTCTCTCCCTCACTCTCTCTCGGTCGTGGTTAGAGGGGATTGTTCCGAGTGCCATTAGTTATAGAATGGGTGTTTCGGCTGTTGTCGTTCTTCACGTTCAATGATACCGAATTCCTAGCTGCAGACTAGTAATTAATATCAAAGACTTGTTCTTATTCTGTCAGTATCGATAGTCTAAGAGTTTAACATGTTCAGTTCTAGAATCATCATGTAGGTTTTAACATGGTGTTTCAGTTCTAGAATCATCATGTAGGGTTTTAACATGGTGTTTCAGTTCTAGAATCATCATGTAGGTTTTTACCTGGTGTTTCAGTTCTAGAATCATCATGTAGGTTTTAACATGGTGTTTCAGTTCTAGAATCATCATGTAGGTTTTTACCTGGTGTTTCAGTTCTAGAATCATCATGTAGGTTTTAACATGGTGTTTCAGTTCTAGAATCATCATCTAGGTTTTAAACATGGTGTTTCAGTTCTAGAATCATCATGTAGGTTTTAACATGGTGTTTCAGTTCTAGAATCATCATGTAGGGTTTTAACATGGTGTTTCAGTTCTAGAATCATCATGTAGGTTTTTACCTGGTGTTTCAGTTCTAGAATCATCATGTAGGTTTTAACATGGTGTTTCAGTTCTAGAATCATCATGTAGGTTTTAAACATGGTGTTTCAGTTCTAGAATCATCATGTAGGTTTTTACCTGGTGTTTCAGTTCTAGAATCATCATGTAGGTTTTAACATGGTGTTTCAGTTCTAGAATCATCATGTAGGTTTTTACCTGGTGTTTCAGTTCTAGAATCATCATGTAGGTTTTAACATGGTGTTTCAGTTCTAGAATCATCATGTAGGTTTTTACCTGGTGTTTCAGTTCTAGAATCATCATGTAGGTTTTAACATGGTGTTTCAGTTCTAGAATCATCATGTAGGTTTTTACCTGGTGTTTCAGTTCTAGAATCATCATGTAGGTTTTAACATGGTGTTTCAGTTCTAGAATCATCATGTAGGGTTTTAACATGGTGTTTCAGTTCTAGAATCATCATGTAGGTTTTAACATGGTGTTTCAGTTCTAGAATCATCATGTAGGTTTTAACATGGTGTTTCAGTTCTAGAATCATCATGTAGGTTTTTACCTGGTGTTTCAGTTCTAGAATCATCATGTAGGTTTTAACATGGTGTTTCAGTTCTAGAATCATCATGTAGGTTTTTACCTGGTGTTTCAGTTCTAGAATCATCATGTAGGTTTTTACATGGTGTTTCAGTTCTAGAATCATCATGTAGGTTTTAACATGGTGTTTCAGTTCTAGAATCATCATGTAGGCTTTAACACGGTGTTCTCGTTCTGGAATCTTCTGGCCCCATGTCAGAGTTTGAAAGGGCATTCCAAAGGCTTTGCTTAATCGTATTGCTGGAATTTGTTCATTTTTATCATCAACACGTTCTCTGAATTTATATAAACCTCTGGAATGAAGCATTTCTTTTCCCCTGACTGAGATGATAGTTAAGTTTAGATAGCCCTGCAATCCCTCAAACGGCACCATCGCACATTCCCCACATCGTCGCTTCCACTTTCTACAGCTTTTTGTCATTGTATGTGTGTGTGTGTGTGTGTGATACCAAGGAGATGAATACACCAGATGGCTTCCCTTTCACTGAATAAATTATAATCATACAAAGTGGAGATAGTCCGCTTATAATTTTCTGAAGGACTCCGTTGCTCTTTCTGAGAAATATATGATCTAATCTAACATATATGCATTTCAGAAGCTTATGTATATTATCTCCTCTCGCTATTTAGTGAACCATGAAGATCCACTGAAAGTTAGAGGTTGACAGAAAGGCTCCTCATTTAGCAGGTAGATGGACAACCTGGTCCCTAGAAGGAGAGAGGAGTCTCCTTTAGCAGGTACATGGACCACCTGGTCCATAGCAGGAGAGAGGAGTCTCATTTAGCAGGTACATGGACTACCTGGTCCCTAGCAGGAGAGAGGAGTCTCCTTTAGCAGGTACATGGACCACCTGGTCCATAGCAGGAGAGAGGAGTCTCCTTTAGCAGGTACATGGACCACCTGGTCCATAGCAGGAGAGAGGAGTCTCCTTTAGCAGGTACATGGACAACCTGGTCCATAGCAGGAGAGAGGAGTCTCCTTTAGCAGGTACATGGACTACCTGGTCCCTAGCAGGAGAGAGGAGTCTCCTTTAGCAGGTACATGGACAACCTGGTCCATAGCAGGAGAGAGGAGTCTCCTTTAGCAGGTACATGGACAACCTGGTCCATAGCAGGAGAGAGGAGTCTCATTTAGCAGGTACATGGACTACCTGGTCCCTAGCAGGAGAGAGGAGTCTCCTTTAGCAGGTACATGGACAACCTGGTCCATAGCAGGAGAGAGGAGTCTCCTTTAGCAGGTACATGGACCACCTGGTCCATAGCAGGAGAGAGGAGTCTCCTTGAGCAGGTACATGGACAACCTGGTCCATAGCAGGAGAGAGGAGTCTCCTTTAGCAGGTACATGGACAACCTGGTCCCTAGCAGGAGAGAGGAGTCTCCTTGAGCAGGTACATGGACAACCTGGTCCATAGCAGCAGAGAGGAGTCTCCTTTAGCAGGTACATGGACAACCTGGTCCATAGCAGCAGAGAGGAGTCTCCTTTAGCAGGAACATGGACAACCTGGTCCCTAGCAGGAGAGAGGAGTCTCCTTTAGCAGGTACATGGACCACCTGGTCCATAGCAGGAGAGAGGAGTCTCCTTGAGCAGGTACATGGACCACCTGGTCCATAGCAGGAGAGAGGAGTCTCCTTTAGCAGGTACATGGACAACCTGGTCCCTAGCAGGAGAGAGGAGTCTCCTTTAGCAGGTACATGGACAACCTGGTCCATAGCAGGAGAGAGGAGTCTCCTTTAGCAGGTACATGGACAACCTGGTCCCTAGAAGGAGAGAGGAGTCTCCTTTAGCAGGTAGATGGACCACCTGGTCCATAGCAGGAGAGAGGATTCTCCTTGAGCAGGTACATGGACCACCTGGTCCATAGCAGGAGAGAGGAGTCTCCTTTAGCAGGTACATGGACCACCTGGTCCCTAGCAGGAGAGAGGAGTCTCCTTTAGCAGGTACATGGACCACCTGGTCCCTAGCAGGAGAGAGGAGTCTCCTTTAGCAGGTACATGGACCACCTGGTCCATAGCAGGAGAGAGGAGTCTCCTTTAGCAGGTACATGGACAACCTGGTCCATAGCAGGAGAGAGGAGTCTCCTTTAGCAGGTACATGGACTACCTGGTCCATAGCAGGAGAGAGGAGTCTCCTTTAGCAGGTACATGGACCACCTGGTCCATAGCAGGAGAGAGGAGTCTCCTTTAGCAGGTACATGGACTACCTGGTCCCTAGCAGGAGAGAGGAGTCTCCTTTAGCAGGTACATGGACCACCTGGTCCATAGCAGGAGAGAGGAGTCTCCTTTAGCAGGTACATGGACAACCTGGTCCCTAGAAGGAGAGAGGAGTCTCCTTTAGCAGGTAGATGGACCACCTGGTCCATAGCAGGAGAGAGGAGTCTCCTTGAGCAGGTACATGGACCACCTGGTCCATAGCAGGAGAGAGGAGTCTCCTTTAGCAGGTACATGGACTACCTGGTCCCTAGCAGGAGAGAGGAGTCTCCTTTAGCAGGTACATGGACTACCTGGTCCCTAGCAGGAGAGAGGAGTCTCCTTTAGCAGGTACATGGACCACCTGGTCCATAGCAGGAGAGAGGAGTCTCCTTTAGCAGGTACATGGACTACCTGGTCCCTAGCAGGAGAGAGGAGTCTCCTTTAGCAGGTACATGGACCACCTGGTCCATAGCAGGAGAGAGGAGTCTCCTTTAGCAGGTACATGGACAACCTGGTCCATAGCAGGAGAGAGGAGTCTCCTTTAGCAGGTACATGGACTACCTGGTCCCTAGCAGGAGAGAGGAGTCTCCTTTAGCAGGTACATGGACCACCTGGTCCATAGCAGGAGAGAGGAGTCTCCTTTAGCAGGTACATGGACAACCTGGTCCATAGCAGGAGAGAGGAGTCTCCTTTAGCAGGTACATGGACAACCTGGTCCATAGCAGGAGAGAGGAGTCTCCTTTAGCAGGTACATGGACTACCTGGTCCCTAGCAGGAGAGAGGAGTCTCCTTTAGCAGGTACATGGACCACCTGGTCCATAGCAGGAGAGAGGAGTCTCCTTTAGCAGGTACATGGACAACCTGGTCCCTAGCAGGAGAGAGGAGTCTCCTTTAGCAGGTACATGGACAACCTGGTCCATAGCAGGAGAGAGGAGTCTCCTTTAGCAGGTACATGGACAACCTGGTCCATAGCAGGAGAGAGGAGTCTCCTTTAGCAGGTAGATGGACAACCTGGTCCATGTTTTATCATTATAATTAGTCCCGTGTAGCTCAGTTGGTAGAGCATGGTGCTTACAACACCAGGGTTGTGGGTTCGATTCCTCTCGGGGGGACCAGTATTAAAATGTCGCTCTGGATAAGAGCATCTGGTAAACAACAGAAATGCAATTAAAAAACCATTTCTGATCATTGAAAGGTCTATGAGTCTATGTGCTATAATTCCATCATGTTCTGATCAGTAGAAAGGTCTATGAGTCTATGTGCTATAATTCCATCATGTTCTGATCAGTAGAAAGGTCTATGAGTCTATGTGCTATAATTCCATCATGTTCTGATCAGTAGAAAGGTCTATGAGTCTATGTGCTATAATTCCATCATGTTCTGATCAGTAGAAAGGTCTATGAATCTATGTGCTATAATTCCATCATGTTCTGATCAGTAGAAAGGTCTATGAGTCTATGTGCTATAATTCCATCATGTTCTGATCAGTAGAAAGGTCTATGAGTCTATGTGCTATAATTCCATCATGTTCTGATCATTGAAAGGTCTATGTGCTATAATTCCATCATGTTCTGATCAGTAGAAAGGTCTATGAATCTATGTGCTATAATTCCATCATGTTCTGATCAATAGAAAGGTCTATGAGTCTATGTGCTATAATTCCATCATGTTCTGATCAGTAGAAAGGTCTATGTGCTATAAATTCCATCATGTTCTGATCAGTAGAAAGGTCTATGAGTCTATGTGTTATAATTCCATCATGTTCTGATCAGTAGAAAGGTCTATGAGTCTATGTGCTATAATTCCATCATGTTCTGATCAGTAGAAAGGTCTATGAATCTATGTGCTATAATTCCATCATGTTCTGATCATTGAAAGGTCTATGAGTCTATGTGTTATAATTCCATCATGTTCTGATCAGTAGAAAGGTCTATGAGTCTATGTGCTATAATTCCATCATGTTCTGATCAGTAGAAAGGTCTATGAGTCTATGTGTTATAATTCCATCATGTTCTGATCAGTAGAAAGGTCTATGAGTCTATGTGCTATAATTCCATCATGTTCTGATCAGTAGAAAGGTCTATGAGTCTATGTGCTATTATTCCATCATGTTCTGATCATTGAAAGGTCTATTATTGTCTGTAAATGTGTGACAGGATGACGTCACCTCCATCATGTTTTCAAACGTCCTCCCATTGGACCCAATTATCCCTCTTGTTTGGAAATGTCTTTTAGATTTTTATCTCTCTCTCTTTGCCTTTCCTCCATCACTCTCTCCCTCCATCACTCTCTCTCTCCTCCATCACTCTCTCTCCCTCCATCACTCTCTCTCTCCTTTCCTCCATCCTCTCTCCCTCCATCACTCTCTCTCCCTCCATCACTCATCTCTCTCCCATCACTCTCTCCTCTCATCCTTCCTCCTCTCCCTCCATCACTCTCTCTCCCTCCATCACTCTCTCTCCCTCCATCACTCTCTCTCTCTCCTCCATCACTTCTCTCTCCCTCCATCACTCTCTCTCTCCATCACCCTCTCCCTCCATCACTCTCTCTCCCTCCATCACTCTCTCCTCCCCTCCATCACTCTCTCTCTCCATCACTCTCTCCCTCCATCACTCCTCACTCTCTCCTCCCTCCATCACTCTCTCTCCCTCCATCACTCTCTCTCCCTCCATCACTCTCTCCCTCCATCACTCTCTCTCTCCATCACTCTCTCTCCCTCCCTCCATCACTCTCTCTCTCCCTCCATCACTCTCTCTCCCTCCATCACTCTCTCTCTCCATCACTCTCTCTCTCCTTCCTCCTCTCTCCCTCCATCACTCTCTCTCTCCCTCCATCACTCTCTCTCTCCCTCCATCACTCTCTCCTCCCTCACTCTCTCCCTCCATCACTCTCTCTCTCCCTCCATCACTCTCTCTCTCCTCCATCACTCTCTCTCTCCTCCATCACTCTCTCCCTCCATCACTCTCTCCCTCCATCCTTCCTTCTCTCCCTCCATCACTCTCTCTCTCCCTCCATCCACTCTCTCTCTCCCTCCATCACTCTCTCTCCCTCCATCACTCTCTCTCCCTCCATCACTCTCTTCTCTCTCCATCACTCTCTCTCCCTCCATCACTCTCTCTCCCTCCATCACTCTCTCTCTCCCTCATCACTCTCTCTCCTTCCTTCTCCCACTCCTCACTTTGCCTTCCTCTCTCCCTCCATCACTCTCTCTCTCTTTTGCCTTCCTCTCCCCTCCATCACTCTCTCTCTCCCCCATCACTCTCTCTCCTCCATCCATCACTCTCTCTCTCCCTCCATCACTCTCTCTCTCCCCTCCATCACTCTCTCTCTCCCTCCATCACTCTCTCTCCTCCATCACTCTCTCTCTCTTTTGCTCCTCCATCACTCTCTCTCTCCTCCATCACTCTCTCTCCCATCACTCCATCACTCTCTCTCTCCATCACTTGCTCTCTCCCTCCATCACTCTCTCCCCTCCATCACTCTCTCTCTCCCATCACTCTCTCTCTCTCCATCACCTCCATCACTCTCTCTCTCTCCATCACTCTCTCCCTCCATCACTCTCTCCCCTCCATCACTCTCTCTCCTCCATCACTCCCTCCATCACTCTCTCTCCCTCCATCACTCTCTCCCTCCATCACTCTCTCCCTCCATCACTCTCTCTCCCTCCATCACTCTCTCCCTCCATCTCTCTTTCCCCTCCATCACTCTCTCTCCCTCCATCACTCTCTCTCTCTCCCATCACTCTCTCTCCATCACTCTCTCCCTCCATCACTCTCTCTCTCCATCTCTCTCCCTCCATCACTCTCTCTCCCTCCATCACCTCCATCACTCTCTCTCTCCCTCCATCACTCTCTCTCCCTCCATCACTCCTCTCCCTCCATCACTCTCTCTCCCTCCATCACTCTCTCCCTCCCTCCATCACTCTCTCTCTCCCTCCATCACTTCTCTCCCTCCATCGCCTCTCTCCCTCCATCACCTCCCCTCATCACTCTCTCCCTCCATCACTCTCTCCCCTCCATCGCTCTCTCTCCTCCATCACTCTCTCCCTCCATCACT
Source organism: Oncorhynchus keta (assembly GCF_023373465.1). Classification (NCBI taxonomy): domain Eukaryota; kingdom Metazoa; phylum Chordata; class Actinopteri; order Salmoniformes; family Salmonidae; genus Oncorhynchus; species Oncorhynchus keta. The sequence goes on along the minus strand of NW_026277249.1, from coordinate 33,718 downwards.
CTCTCTCTCCCTCCATCACTCTCTCTCTCCCTCCATCTCCATCACTCTCTCTCTCCCTCCATCACTCTCTCTCCCTCCATCGCTCCATCACTCTCTCCCTCCATCACTCTCTCTCTCCCTCCATCACTCTCTCTCCCTCCATCCTCTCTCTCCCTCCATCACTCTCTCTCTCCATCACTCTCTCCCTCCATCACTCTCTCTCCCTCCATCACTCTCTCTCCCTCCATCACTCTCTCCTCCATCACTCTCTCCCTCACCCCTCCATCACTCTCTCCCTACACCCCTCCATCACTCTCTCCCTCACCCCTCCATCACTCTCTCCCTACACCCCTCCATCACTCTCTCCCTCCACCCTCCATCACTCTCCCTCCACCCCTTCCATCAGTCTCTCCACCCCTTCCATCAGTCTCTCCACCCCTCCATCACTCTCTCCCTCCACCCCCTCCATCACCTCCTCCCCTCCATCACTCTCTCCTCCCTCCATCGCTCTCTCTCCCTCCATCACTCTCTCCCTCCATCACTCTCTCTCTCCCTCCATCACTCTCTCTCTCCCTCCATCGCTCTCTCTCCCTCCATCACTCTCTCTCTCTCCATCACTCTCCCTCCCTCCATCACTCTCTCTCCCTCCATCACTCTCTCTCCCTCCATCACTCTCTCCCTCCATCACTCTCCCTACACCCCTCCATCACTCTCTCCCTCCACCCCTCCATCACTCTCTCCCTACACCCCTCCATCACTCCTCCCTCACCCCTCCATCACTCTCTCCCTCCACCCCTCCATCACTCTCTCCCTCCACCCCTTCCATCAGTCTCTCCACCCCTCCATCAGTCTCTCCACCCCTCCATCACTCTCTCCCTCCACCCCTCCATCACTCTCTCCCTCCACCCCTCCATCACTCTCTCCCTCCACCCCTCCATCACTCTCTCCCTCCACCCCTCCATCAGTCTCTCCACCCCTCCATCACTCTCTCCTCCACCCTCCATCACTCTCTCCCTCCACCCCTCCATCACTCTCTCCCTCCACCCCTCCATCACTCTCTCCCTCCACCCCTCCATCACTCTCTCCCTCCACCCCTCCATCACTCTCTCCCTCCACCCCTCCATCAGTCTCTCCACCCCTCCATCACTCTCTCCCTCCACCCTCCATCACTCTCTCCCTCCATCACCCCTCCATCACTCCCCTTCACCCCTCCATCACTCTCTCCCTACACCCCTCCAT
>NW_026277249.1:12500-27500 GCF_023373465.1 Oncorhynchus keta | reverse complement strand
TCACCTAGACCCTCTCCTTTCAGGTTCCACCTCACTTAGACCCACTCTTTTCAGGTGCCACCTCACCTAGACCCTCTCCTTTCAGGGTCCACCTCACCTAGATACTCTCGTTTCAGGTTCCACCTCACCTAGACCCTCTACTTTCAGGTTCCACCTCACCTAGACCCTCTCCTTTCAAGTTCCACCTCACCTAGACCCTCTCCTTTCAAGTTCCACCTCACCTAGATACTCTCGTTTCAGGTTCCACCTCACCTAGACACTCTCCTTTCAGGTTCCACCTCACCTGGATCCTCTCCTTTCAGGGTCCACCTCACCTAGACCCTCTCCTTTCAAGTTCCACCTCACCTAGACCCTCTCCTTTCAGTTTCCACCTCACCTAGACCCTCTCCTTTCAGGTTCCACCTCACCTAGACACTCTCCTTTCAGGTTCCACCTCATCTAGATCCTCTCTTTCAGGTCCCACCTCATCCTAGACCCTATCCTTTCAGGATAATTATTCTACATGTTTTTTTGTCAGGTTTGATGTTGCAAGACAGAATATTCTGCCTGTGACGACTGAGATTAATAGGCTTGTGTCACGCGTCTATTTTTATCAACGATGACAAATTCATCTTGTTGTTGACATTACTTTCTCCTGCCGGAGGCTACTGGGTGGTTTTGATGGAGGCTGCTGGGTAGTTTTGATGGAGGCTGCTGGGTAGTTTTGATGGAGACTGCTGGGTAGTTTTGATGGAGGCTGCTGGGTAATTCTGATGGAGGCTGCTGGGTAGTTTTGATGGAGACTGCTGGGTGGTTTTGATGGAGGCTGCTGGGTAGTTTTGATGGAGGCTGCTGGGTAATTCTGATGGAGGCTGCTGGGTGGTTTTGATGGAGGCTGCTGGGTAATTCTGATGGAGGCTGCTGGGTGGTTTTGATGGAGGCTGCTGGGTAGTTTTGATGGAGGCTGCTGGGTAGTTTTGATGGAGGCTGCTGGGTAGTTTTGATGGAGGCTGCTGGGTAGTTTTGATGGAGACTGCTGGGTAGTTTTGATGGAGGCTGCTGGGTGGTTTTGATGGAGGCTGCTGGGTAGTTTTGATGGAGGCTGCTGGGTAGTTTTGATGGAGGCTGCTGGGTAGTTTTGATGGAGGCTGCTGGGTGGTTTTTGATGGAGGATGCTGGGTATTTTTGATTGAGGCTGCTGGGTGGTTTTGATGGAGGCTGCTGGGTAGTTTTGATGGAGGCTGGGTGGTTCTTCTCCTACCCTTCCTCTCTCACTCCCTCCTCTTCTTGACGTTCCATTTGGATAACTGTCTCCCATCAGACTAGTCTAGTGGCCTGATTTGAATAGGTGGACTTTCTTTAAGCCTGTAGAATGGAGGGAGGGATAGTTCTTTAAGCCTGTAGAATGGAGGGAGGGATAGTTCTTTAAGCCTGTAGAATGGAGGGAGGGATAGTTCTTTAAGCCTGTAGAATGGAGGGAGGGATAGTTCTTTAAGCCTGTAGAATGGAGGGAGGGATGGATAGTTCTTTAAGCCTGTAGAATGGAGGGAGGGATAGTTCTTTAAGCCTGTAGAATGGAGGGAGGGATAGTTCTTTAAGCCTGTAGAATGGAGGGAGGGATAGTTCTTTAAGCCTGTAGAATGGAGGGAGGGATAGTTCTTTAAGCCTGTAGAATGGAGGGAGGGATGGATAGTTCTTTAAGCCTGTAGAATGGAGGGAGGGATAGTTCTTTAAGCCTGTAGAATGGAGGGAGGGATAGTTCTTTAAGCCTGTAGAATGGAGGGAGGGAGGGATAGTTCTTTAAGCCTGTAGAATGGAGGGAGGGATAGTTCTTTAAGCCTGTAGAATGGAGGGAGGGATAGTTCTTTAAGCCTGTAGAATGGAGGGAGGGATAGTTCTTTAAGCCTGTAGAATGGAGGGAGGGATAGTTCTTTAAGCCTGTAGAATGGAGGGAGGGATAGTTCTTTAAGCCTGTAGAATGGAGGGAGGGAGGGATAGTTCTTTAAGCCTGTAGAATGGAGGGAGGGATGGATAGTTCTTTAAGCCTGTAGAATGGAGGGAGGGAGGGATAGTTCTTTAAGCCTGTAGAATGGAGGGAGGGATAGTTCTTTAAGCCTGTAGAATGGAGGGAGGGATGGATAGTTCTTTAAGCCTGTAGAATGGAGGGAGGGAGGGATAGTTCTTTAAGCCTGTAGAATGGAGGGAGGGATGGATAGTTCTTTAAGCCTGTAGAATGGAGGGAGGGAGGGATAGTTCTTTAAGCCTGTAGAATGGAGGGAGGGATGGATAGTTCTTTAAGCCTGTAGAATGGAGGGAGGGATGGATAGTTCTTTAAGCCTGTAGAATGGAGGGAGGGATGGATAGTTCTTTAAGCCTGTAGAATGGAGGGAGGGATGGATAGTTCTTTAAGCCTGTAGAATGGAGGGAGGGAGGGATAGTTCTTTAAGCCTGTAGAATGGAGGGAGGGAGGGATAGTTCTTTAAGCCTGTAGAATGGAGGGAGGGATGGATAGTTCTTTAAGCCTGTAGAATGGAGGGAGGGAGGGATAGTTCTTTAAGCCTGTAGAATGGAGGGAGGGATGGATAGTTCTTTAAGCCTGTAGAATGGAGGGAGGGAGGGATAGTTCTTTAAGCCTGTAGAATGGAGGGATGGATAGTTCTTTAAGCCTGTAGAATGGAGGGAGGGATGGATAGTTCTTTAAGCCTGTAGAATGGAGGGAGGGAGGGATAGTTCTTTAAGCCTGTAGAATGGAGGGAGGGATAGTTCTTTAAGCCTGTAGAATGGAGGGAGGGAGGGATAGTTCTTTAAGCCTGTAGAATGGAGGGAGGGATAGTTCTTTAAGCCTGTAGAATGGAGGGAGGGATAGTTCTTTAAGCCTGTAGAATGGAGGGAGGGATAGTTCTTTAAGCCTGTAGAATGGAGGGAGGGAGGGATAGTTCTTTAAGCCTGTAGAATGGAGGGAGGGATAGTTCTTTAAGCCTGTAGAATGGAGGGAGGGATAGTTATTTAAGCCTGTAGAATGGAGGGATGGAGGGATAGTTCTTTAAGCCTGTAGAATGGAGGGGGAGGGATAGTTCTTTAAGCCTGTAGAATGGAGGGAGGGATAGTTCTTTAAGCCTGTAGAATGGAGGGAGGGATAGTTCTTTAAGCCTGTAGAATGGAGGGAGGGATAGTTCTTTAAGCCTGTAGAATGGAGGGAGGGATAGTTCTTTAAGCCTGTAGAATGGAGGGAGGGATAGTTCTTTAAGCCTGTAGAATGGAGGGAGGGAGGGATAGTTCTTTAAGCCTGTAGAATGGAGGGAGGGATAGTTCTTTAAGCCTGTAGAATGGAGGGAGGGATAGTTCTTTAAGCCTGTAGAATGGAGGGAGGGATAGTTCTTTAAGCCTGTAGAATGGAGGGAGGGAGGGATAGTTCTTTAAGCCTGTAGAATGGAGGGAGGGATAGTTCTTTAAGCCTGTAGAATGGAGGGAGGGATAGTTCTTTAAGCCTGTAGAATGGAGGGATGGATAGTTCTTTAAGCCTGTAGAATGGAGGGAGGGATAGTTCTTTAAGCCTGTAGAATGGAGGGAGGGATAGTTCTTTAAGCCTGTAGAATGGAGGGAGGGATAGTTCTTTAAGCCTGTAGAATGGAGGGAGGGATGGATAGTTCTTTAAGCCTGTAGAATGGAGGGAGGGATAGTTCTTTAAGCCTGTAGAATGGAGGGGGATGGATAGTTCTTTAAGCCTGTAGAATGGAGGAGGGATAGTTCTTTAAGCCTGTAGAATGGAGGGAGGGATAGTTCTTTAAGCCTGTAGAATGGAGGGAGGGATGGATAGTTCTTTAAGCCTGTAGAATGGAGGGAGGGATAGTTCTTTAAGCCTGTAGAATGGAGGGAGGGAGGGATAGTTCTTTAAGCCTGTAGAATGGAGGGAGGGATGGATAGTTCTTTAAGCCTGTAGAATGGAGGGAGGGAGGGATAGTTCTTTAAGCCTGTAGAATGGAGGGAGGGATAGTTCTTTAAGCCTGTAGAATGGAGGGAGGGAGGGATAGTTCTTTAAGCCTGTAGAATGGAGGGAGGGATGGATAGTTCTTTAAGCCTGTAGAATGGAGGGATGGATAGTTCTTTAAGCCTGTAGAATGGAGGGAGGGATAGTTCTTTAAGCCTGTAGAATGGAGGGAGGGATAGTTCTTTAAGCCTGTAGAATGGAGGGAGGGATAGTTCTTTAAGCCTGTAGAATGGAGGGAGGGAGGGATAGTTCTTTAAGCCTGTAGAATGGAGGGAGGGAGGGATAGTTCTTTAAGCCTGTAGAATGGAGGGAGGGATAGTTCTTTAAGCCTGTAGAATGGAGGGAGGGAGGGATAGTTCTTTAAGCCTGTAGAATGGAGGGAGGGAGGGATAGTTCTTTAAGCCTGTAGAATGGAGGGAGGGAGGGATAGTTCTTTAAGCCTGTAGAATGGAGGGAGGGAGGGATAGTTCTTTAAGCCTGTAGAATGGAGGGAGGGAGGGATAGTTCTTTAAGCCTGTAGAATGGAGGGAGGGAGGGATAGTTCTTTAAGCCTGTAGAATGGAGGGATGGATAGTTCTTTAAGCCTGTAGAATGGAGGGAGGGATAGTTCTTTAAGCCTGTAGAATGGAGGGAGGGAGGGATAGTTCTTTTGCCTGTAGAATGGAGGGAGGGAGGGATAGTTCTTTAAGCCTGTAGAATGGAGGGAGGGATAGTTCTTTAAGCCTGTAGAATGGAGGGAGGGAGGGATGGAGTTCTTTAAGCCTGTAGAATGGAGGGAGGGATAGTTCTTTAAGCCTGTAGAATGGAGGGAGGGAGGGATAGTTCTTTAAGCCTGTAGAATGGAGGGAGGGATGGATAGTTCTTTAAGCCTGTAGAATGGAGGGAGGGATAGTTCTTTAAGCCTGTAGAATGGAGGGAGGGATGGATAGTTCTTTAAGCCTGTAGAATGGAGGGAGGGATGGATAGTTCTTTAAGCCTGTAGAATGGAGGGAGGGATAGTTCTTTAAGCCTGTAGAATGGAGGGAGGGATGGATAGTTCTTTAAGCCTGTAGAATGGAGGGAGGGAGGGATAGTTCTTTAAGCCTGTAGAATGGAGGGAGGGATGGATAGTTCTTTAAGCCTGTAGAATGGAGGGATGGATAGTTCTTTAAGCCTGTAGAATGGAGGGAGGGATGGATAGTTCTTTAAGCCTGTAGAATGGAGGGAGGGAGGGATAGTTCTTTAAGCCTGTAGAATGGAGGGAGGGATAGTTCTTTAAGCCTGTAGAATGGAGGGAGGGATGGATAGTTCTTTAAGCCTGTAGAATGGAGGGAGGGAGGGATAGTTCTTTAAGCCTGTAGAATGGAGGGAGGGATAGGCCTGATAGTTCTTTAAGCCTGTAGAATGGAGGGAGGGAGGGATAGTTCTTTTTAAGCCTGTAGAATGGAGGGGGAGGGATAGTTCTTTAAGCCTGTAGAATGGAGGGAGGGATAGTTCTTTAAGCCTGTAGAATGGAGGAGGGAGGGATAGTTCTTTAAGCCTGTAGAATGGAGGGAGGGATATAGTTCTTTAAGCCTGTAGAATGGAGGGGGAGGGATAGTTCTTTAAGCCTGTAGAATGGAGGGAGGGAGGATAGTTCTTTAAGCCTGTAGAATGGAGGGAGGGATAGTTCTTTAAGCCTGTAGAATGGAGGGAGGGAGGGATAGTTCTTTAAGCCTGTAGAATGGAGGGAGGGAGGGATAGTTCTTTAAGCCTGTAGAATGGAGGGATGGATAGTTCTTTAAGCCTGTAGAATGGAGGGAGGGAGGGATAGTTCTTTAAGCCTGTAGAATGGAGGGAGGGAGGGATAGTTCTTTAAGCCTGTAGAATGGAGGGAGGGATAGTTCTTTAAGCCTTTGGAGGAGGGATAGTTCTTTAAGCCTGTAGAATGGAGGGAGGGATAGTTCTTTAAGCCTGTAGAATGGAGGGAGGGAGGGATAGTTCTTTAAGCCTGTAGAATGGAGGGAGGGAGGGATAGTTCTTTAAGCCTGTAGAATGGAGGGAGGGATAGTTCTTTAAGCCTGTAGAATGGAGGGAGGGATGGATAGTTCTTTAAGCCTGTAGAATGGAGGGAGGGATAGTTCTTTAAGCCTGTAGAATGGAGGGAGGGAGGGATAGTTCTTTAAGCCTGTAGAATGGAGGGAGGGATGGATAGTTCTTTAAGCCTGTAGAATGGAGGGAGGGATGGATAGTTCTTTAAGCCTGTAGAATGGAGGGAGGGATAGTTCTTTAAGCCTGTAGAATGGAGGGAGGGAGGGATAGTTCTTTAAGCCTGTAGAATGGAGGGAGGGATAGTTCTTTAAGCCTGTAGAATGGAGGGAGGGATGGATAGTTCTTTAAGCCTGTAGAATGGAGGGAGGGATGGATAGTTCTTTAAGCCTCTTTAAGCCTGTAGAATGGAGGGAGGGAGGGATAGTTCTTTAAGCCTGTAGAATGGAGGGAGGGATAGTTCTTTAAGCCTGTAGAATGGAGGGAGGGAGGGATAGTTCTTTAAGCCTGTAGAATGGAGGGAGGGATAGTTCTTTAAGCCTGTAGAATGGAGGGAGGGATGGATAGTTCTTTAAGCCTGTAGAATGGAGGGAGGGATAGTTCTTTAAGCCTGTAGAATGGAGGGATGGATAGTTCTTTAAGCCTGTAGAATGGAGGGAGGGATAGTTCTTTAAGCCTGTAGAATGGAGGGAGGGATGGATAGTTCTTTAAGCCTGTAGAATGGAGGGAGGGATAGTTCTTTAAGCCTGTAGAATGGAGGGAGGGATAGTTCTTTAAGCCTGTAGAATGGAGGGAGGGATAGTTCTTTAAGCCTGTAGAATGGAGGGATGGATAGTTCTTTAAGCCTGTAGAATGGAGGGAGGGATAGTTCTTTAAGCCTGTAGAATGGAGGGAGGGATAGTTCTTTAAGCCTGTAGAATGGAGGGAGGGATAGTTCTTTAAGCCTGTAGAATGGAGGGAGGGATAGTTCTTTAAGCCTGTAGAATGGAGGGAGGGATGGATAGTTCTTTAAGCCTGTAGAATGGAGGGAGGGATAGTTCTTTAAGCCTGTAGAATGGAGGGAGGGATGGATAGTTCTTTAAGCCTGTAGAATGGAGGGAGGGAGGGATAGTTCTTTAAGCCTGTAGAATGGAGGGAGGGATAGTTCTTTAAGCCTGTAGAATGGAGGGAGGGATAGTTCTTTAAGCCTGTAGAATGGAGGGAGGGAGGGATAGTTCTTTAAGCCTGTAGAATGGAGGGAGGGATAGTTCTTTAAGCCTGTAGAATGGAGGGAGGGATGGATAGTTCTTTAAGCCTGTAGAATGGAGGGAGGGAGGGATAGTTCTTTAAGCCTGTAGAATGGAGGGAGGGATGGATAGTTCTTTAAGCCTGTAGAATGGAGGGAGGGAGGGATAGTTCTTTAAGCCTGTAGAATGGAGGGAGGGATAGTTCTTTAAGCCTGTATAATGGAGGGAGGGATGGATAGTTCTTTAAGCCTGTATAATGGAGGGAGGGATGGATAGTTCTTTAAGCCTGTAGAATGGAGGGAGGGAGGGATAGTTCTTTAAGCCTGTAGAATGGAGGGAGGGATAGTTCTTTAAGCCTGTAGAATGGAGGGAGGGATGGATAGTTCTTTAAGCCTGTAGAATGGAGGGGGAGGGATAGTTCTTTAAGCCTTTAAGCCTGTAGAATGGAGGGAGGGATAGTTCTTTAAGCCTGTAGAATGGAGGAGGGATGGAGTTCTTTAAGCCTGTAGAATGGAGGGAGGGATGGATAGTTCTTTAAGCCTGTAGAATGGAGGGAGGGATGGATAGTTCTTTAAGCCTGTAGAATGGAGGGAGGGATAGTTCTTTAAGCCTGTAGAATGGAGGGAGGGATAGTTCTTTAAGCCTGTAGAATGGAGGGAGGGATGGATAGTTCTTTAAGCCTGTAGAATGGAGGGAGGGATAGTTCTTTAAGCCTGTAGAATGGAGGGAGGGATAGTTCTTTAAGCCTGTAGAATGGAGGGAGGGATAGTTCTTTAAGCCTGTAGAATGGAGGGAGGGATGGATAGTTCTTTAAGCCTGTAGAATGGAGGGAGGGAGGGATAGTTCTTTAAGCCTGTAGAATGGAGGGAGGGATAGTGGAGAATGGATGGGAGGGATAGTTCTTTAAGCCTGTAGAATGGAGGGAGGGATGGATAGTTCTTTAAGCCTGTAGAATGGAGGGAGGGATGGATAGTTCTTTAAGCCTGTAGAATGGAGGGAGGGATGGATAGTTCTTTAAGCCTGTAGAATGGAGGGAGGGATGGATAGTTCTTTAAGCCTGTAGAATGGAGGGAGGGATGGATAGTTCTTTAAGCCTGTAGAATGGAGGGAGGGATGGATAGTTCTTTAAGCCTGTAGAATGGAGGGAGGGAGGGATAGTTCTTTAAGCCTGTAGAATGGAGGGATGGATGGATAGTTCTTTAAGCCTGTAGAATGGAGGGAGGGAGGGATAGTTCTTTAAGCCTGTAGAATGGAGGGATGGATGGATAGTTCTTTAAGCCTGTAGAATGGAGGGAGGGATGGATAGTTCTTTAAGCCTGTAGAATGGAGGGAGGGATAGTTCTTTAAGCCTGTAGAATGGAGGGAGGATGGATAGTTCTTTAAGCCTGTAGAATGGAGGGATGGATAGTTCTTTAAGCCTGTAGAATGGAGGGAGGGAGGGATAGTTCTTTAAGCCTGTAGAATGGAGGGAGGGATAGTTCTTTAAGCCTGTAGAATGGAGGGAGGGATAGTTCTTTAAGCCTGTAGAATGGAGGGAGGGATGGATAGTTCTTTAAGCCTGTAGAATGGAGGGAGGGATGGATAGTTCTTTAAGCCTGTAGAATGGAGGGATGGATAGTTCTTTAAGCCTGTAGAATGGAGGGAGGGAGGGATAGTTCTTTAAGCCTGTAGAATGGAGGGAGGGATAGTTCTTTAAGCCTGTAGAATGGAGGGAGGGAGGGATAGTTCTTTAAGCCTGTAGAATGGAGGGAGGGAGGGATAGTTCTTTAAGCCTGTAGAATGGAGGGAAGGATGGATAGTTCTTTAAGCCTGTATAATGGAGGGAGGGAGGGATAGTTATTTAAGCCTGTAGAATGGAGGGAGGGAGGGATAGTTCTTTAAGCCTGTAGAATGGAGGGATGGATGGATAGTTCTTTAAGCCTGTAGAATGGAGGGAGGGAGGGATAGTTCTTTAAGCCTGTAGAATGGAGGGAGGGATGGATAGTTCTTTAAGCCTGTAGAATGGAGGGAGGGAGGGATAGTTCTTTAAGCCTGTAGAATGGAGGGAGGGAGGGATAGTTCTTTAAGCCTGTAGAATGGAGGGAGGGATGGATAGTTCTTTAAGCCTGTAGAATGGAGGGGGATAGTTCTTTAAGCCTGTAGAATGGAGGGATGGATAGTTCTTTAAGCCTGTAGAATGGAGGGAGGGAGGGATATAGTTCTTTAAGCCTGTAGAATGGAGGGAGGGAGGGATAGTTCTTTGAGCCTGTAGAATGGAGGGAGGGATAGTTCTTTAAGCCTGTAGAATGGAGGGAGGGAGGGATAGTTCTTTGAGCCTGTAGAATGGAGGGAGGGATAGTTCTTTAAGCCTGTAGAATGGAGGGAGGGAGGGATAGTTCTTTAAGCCTGTAGAATGGAGGGAGGGATAGTTCTTTAAGCCTGTAGAATGGAGGGAGGGAGGGATAGTTCTTTAAGCCTGTAGAATGGAGGGAGGGATAGTTCTTTAAGCCTGTAGAATGGAGGGAGGGAGGGATAGTTCTTTAAGCCTGTAGAATGGAGGGAGGGATAGTTCTTTAAGCCTGTAGAATGGAGGGAGGGAGGGATAGTTCTTTAAGCCTGTAGAATGGAGGGAGGGATAGTTCTTTAAGCCTGTAGAATGGAGGGAGGGAGGGATAGTTCTTTAAGCCTGTAGAATGGAGGGAGGGATAGTTCTTTAAGCCTGTAGAATGGAGGGAGGGAGGGATAGTTCTTTAAGCCTGTAGAATGGAGGGAGGGATAGTTCTTTAAGCCTGTAGAATGGAGGGAGGGATAGTTCTTTAAGCCTGTAGAATGGAGGGAGGGATAGTTCTTTAAGCCTGTAGAATGGAGGGAGGGAGGGATAGTTCTTTAAGCCTGTAGAATGGAGGGAGGGAGGGATAGTTCTTTAAGCCTGTAGAATGGAGGGAGGGATAGTTCTTTAAGCCTGTAGAATGGAGGGAGGGATAGTTCTTTAAGCCTGTAGAATGGAGGGAGGGATAGTTCTTTAAGCCTGTAGAATGGAGGGAGGGATAGTTCTTTAAGCCTGTAGAATGGAGGGAGGGATAGTTCTTTAAGCCTGTAGAATGGAGGGAGGGATAGTTCTTTAAGCCTGTAGAATGGAGGGATGGATAGTTCTTTAAGCCTGTAGAATGGAGGGAGGGAGGGATAGTTCTTTAAGCCTGTAGAATGGAGGGAGGGAGGGATAGTTCTTTAAGCCTGTAGAATGGAGGGAGGGAGGGATAGTTCTTTAAGCCTGTAGAATGGAGGGAGGGAGGGATAGTTCTTTAAGCCTGTAGAATGGAGGGAGGGATAGTTCTTTAAGCCTGTAGAATGGAGGGAGGGATGGATAGTTCTTTAAGCCTGTAGAATGGAGGGAGGGAGGGATAGTTCTTTAAGCCTGTAGAATGGAGGGAGGGAGGGATAGTTCTTTAAGCCTGTAGAATGGAGGGAGGGATAGTTCTTTAAGCCTGTAGAATGGAGGGAGGGGGATAGTTCTTTAAGCCTGTAGAATGGAGGGAGGGATGGATAGTTCTTTAAGCCTGTAGAATGGAGGGAGGGATGGATAGTTCTTTAAGCCTGTAGAATGGAGGGAGGGATAGTTCTTTAAGCCTGTAGAATGGAGGGAGGGATAGTTCTTTAGGCCTGTAGAATGGAGGGAGGGATGGTTCTTTAAGCCTGTAAAATGGAGGGAGGGAGGGATGGATAGTTCTTTAAGCCTGTAGAATGGAGGGAGGGAGGGAGGGATAGTTCTTTAAGCCTGTAGAATGGAGGGAGGGATAGTTCTTTAAGCCTGTAGAATGGAGGGAGGGATAGTTCTTTAAGCCTGTAGAATGGAGGGAGGGAGGGATAGTTCTTTAAGCCTGTAGAATGGAGGGAGGGATAGTTCTTTAAGCCTGTAGAATGGAGGGATGGATGGAGGGATAGTTCTTTAAGCCTGTAGAATGGAGGGAGGGAGGGATAGTTCTTTAAGCCTGTAGAATGGAGGGAGGGATAGTTCTTTAAGCCTGTAGAATGGAGGGAGGGATAGTTCTTTAAGCCTGTAGAATGGAGGGAGGGAGGGATAGTTCTTTGAGCCTGTAGAATGGAGGGAGGGAGGGATAGTTCTTTAAGCCTGTAGAATGGAGGGAGGGAGGGATAGTTCTTTAAGCCTGTAGAATGGAGGGAGGGATAGTTCTTTAAGCCTGTAGAATGGAGGGAGGGATAGTTCTTTAAGCCTGTAGAATGGAGGGAGGGATAGTTCTTTAAGCCTGTAGAATGGAGGGAGGGATGGATAGTTCTTTAAGCCTGTAGAATGGAGGGAGGGAGGGATAGTTCTTTAAGCCTGTAGAATGGAGGGAGGGATAGTTATTTAAGCCTGTAGAATGGAGGGAGGGATAGTTCTTTAAGCCTGTAGAATGGAGGGAGGGATAGTTCTTTAAGCCTGTAGAATGGAGGGAGGGAGGGATAGTTCTTTAAGCCTGTAGAATGGAGGGAGGGAGGGATAGTTCTTTAAGCCTGTAGAATGGAGGGAGGGAGGGATAGTTCTTTAAGCCTGTAGAATGGAGGGAGGGATAGTTCTTTAAGCCTGTAGAATGGAGGGAGGGAGGGATAGTTCTTTAAGCCTGTAGAATGGAGGGAGGGATAGTTCTTTAAGCCTGTAGAATGGAGGGAGGGAGGGATAGTTCTTTAAGCCTGTAGAATGGAGGGAGGGAGGGATAGTTCTTTAAGCCTGTAGAATGGAGGGAGGGATAGTTCTTTAAGCCTGTAGAATGGAGGGAGGGAGGGATAGTTCTTTGAGCCTGTAGAATGGAGGGAGGGATAGTTCTTTAAGCCTGTAGAATGGAGGGAGGGATAGTTCTTTAAGCCTGTAGAATGGAAGGAGGGAGGGATAGTTCTTTAAGCCTGTAGAATGGAGGGAGGGATAGTTCTTTAAGCCTGTAGAATGGAGGGATGGAGGGATAGTTCTTTAAGCCTGTAGAATGGAGGGATGGAGGGATAGTTCTTTAAGCCTGTAGAATGGAGGGAGGGATGGATAGTTCTTTAAGCCTGTAGAATGGAGGGAGGGATAGTTCTTTAAGCCTGTAGAATGGAGGGAGGGAGGGATAGTTCTTTAAGCCTGTAGAATGGAGGGAGGGAGGGATAGTTCTTTAAGCCTGTAGAATGGAGGAGGGATGGATAGTTCTTTAAGCCTGTAGAATGGAGGGAGGGAGGGATAGTTCTTTAAGCCTGTAGAATGGAGGGATGGATAGTCCTTTAAGCCTGTAGAATGGAGGGAGGGAGGGATAGTTCTTTAAGCCTGTAGAATGGAGGGAGGGATGGATAGTTATTTAAGCCTGTAGAATGGAGGGAGGGAGGGATAGTTCTTTAAGCCTGTAGAATGGAGGGAGGGATAGTTATTTAAGCCTGTAGAATGGAGGGAGGGAGGGATAGTTCTTTAAGCCTGTAGAATGGAGGGAGGGAAGCCTGGATAGTTCTTTAAGCCTGTAGAATGGAGGGAGGGAGGGATAGTTCTTTAAGCCTGTAGAATGGAGGGAGGGATAGTTCTTTAAGCCTGTAGAATGGAGGGAGGATAGTTCTTTAAGCCTGTAGAATGGATAGTTCTTTAAGCCTGTAGAATGGAGGGAGGGAGGGATAGTTCTTTAAGCATGTAGAATGGATGGAGGGATGGATAGTTCTTTAAGCCTGTAGAATGGAGGGATGGATAGTTCTTTAAACCTGTAGAATGGAGGGAGGGATGGATAGTTCTTTAAGCCTGTAGAATGGAAGGAGGGATGGATAGTTCTTTAAGCCTGTAGAATGGAGGGAGGGATGGATAGTTCTTTAAGCCTGTAGAATGGAGGGAGGGAGGGATAGTTCTTTAAGCCTGTAGAATGGAGGGAGGGATGGATAGTTCTTTAAGCCTGTAGAATGGAGGGAGGGATGGATAGTTCTTTAAGCCTGTAGAATGGAGGGAGGGAGGGATAGTTCTTTAAGCCTGTAGAATGGAGGGAGGGATGGATAGTTCTTTAAGCCTGTAGAATGGAGGGAGGGAGGGATAGTTCTTTAAGCCTGTAGAATGGAGGGAGGGATAGTTCTTTAAGCCTGTAGAATGGAGGGAGGGATGGTTCTTTAAGCCTGTAGAATGGAGGGAGGGATGGATAGTTCTTTAAGCCTGTAGAATGGAGGGAGGGATGGATAGTTCTTTAAGCCTGTAGAATGGAGGGAGGGATGGATAGTTCTTTAAGCCTGTAGAATGGAGGGAGGGAGGGATAGTTCTTTAAGCCTGTAGAATGGAAGGATAGTTCTTTAAGCCTGGATGGATAGTTCTTTAAGCCTGTAGAATGGAGGGAGGGAGGGATAGTTCTTTAAGCCTGTAGAATGGAGGGATGGATAGTTCTTTAAGCCTGTAGAATGGAGGGAGGGAGGGATAGTTCTTTAAGCCTGTAGAATGGAGGGATGGATAGTTCTTTAAGCCTGTAGAATGGAGGGAGGGAGGGATAGTTCTTTAAGCCTGTAGAATGGAGGAGGGATGGATAGTTCTTTAAGCCTGTAGAATGGAGGGAGGGATGGATAGTTCTTTAAGCCTGTAGAATGGAGGGAGGGAGGGATAGTTCTTTAAGCCTGTAGAATGGAGGGAGGGATAGTTCTTTAAGCCTGTAGAATGGAGGGAGGGATAGTTCTTTAAGCCTGTAGAATGGAGGGATGGATAGTTCTTTAAGCCTGTAGAATGGAGGGAGGGAGGGATAGTTCTTTAAGCCTGTAGAATGGAGGGAGGGATGGATAGTTCTTTAAGCCTGTAGAATGGAGGGAGGGATAGTTCTTTAAGCCTGTAGAATGGAGGGAGGGAGGGATAGTTCTTTAAGCCTGTAGAATGGAGGGAGGGATAGTTCTTTAAGCCTGTAGAATGGAGGGAGGGATAGTTCTTTAAGCCTGTAGAATGGAGGGAGGGAGGGATAGTTCTTTAAGCCTGTAGAATGGAGGGAGGAGGGATAGTTCTTTAAGCCTGTAGAATGGAGGGATGGATAGTTCTTTAAGCCTGTAGAATGGAGGGAGGGATAGTTCTTTAAGCATGTAGAATGGAGGGAGGGAGGGATATTTAAGCCTGTAGAATGGAGGGAGGGATGGATAGTTCTTTAAGCCTGTAGAATGGAGGGAGGGAGGGATAGTTCTTTAAGCCTGTAGAATGGAGGGATGGATAGTTCTTTAAGCCTGTAGAATGGAGGGAGGGAGGGATAGTTCTTTAAGCCTGTAGAATGGAGGGAGGGAGGGATAGTTCTTTAAGCCTGTAGAATGGAGGGAGGGAGGGAGGGAGGGATAGTTCTTTAAGCCTGTAGAATGGAGGGATGGATAGTTCTTTAAGCCTGTAGAATGGAGGGAGGGATAGTTCTTTAAGCCTGTAGAATGGAGGGAGGGAGGGATAGTTCTTTAAGCCTGTAGAATGGAGGGAGGGATGGATAGTTCTTTAAGCCTGTAGAATGGAGGGAGGGAGGGATAGTTCTTTAAGCCTGTAGAATGGAGGGATGGATAGTTCTTTAAGCCTGTAGAATGGAGGGAGGGAGGGATAGTTCTTTAAGCCTGTAGAATGGAGGGAGGGAGGGATAGTTCTTTAAGCCTGTAGAATGGAGGGATGGATAGTTCTTTAAGCCTGTAGAATGGAGGGAGGGATAGTTCTTTAAGCCTGTAGAATGGAGGGAGGGATAGTTCTTTAAGCCTGTAGAATGGAGGGAGGGATGGATAGTTCTTTAAGCCTGTAGAATGGAGGGAGGGATAGTTCTTTAAGCCTGTAGAATGGAGGGAGGGATAGTTCTTTAAGCCTGTAGAATGGAGGGAGGGATAGTTCTTTAA
>NW_026277249.1:0-2500 GCF_023373465.1 Oncorhynchus keta | reverse complement strand
CTGTCCAGTGACCAGGTCTGTCCAGTGACCAGGTCTGTCCTGTCTCCAGTGACCAGGTCTGTCCAGTGACCAGGTCTGTCCTGTCTCCAGTGACCAGGTCTGTCCTGTCTCCAGTGACCAGGTCTGTCCTGTCTCCAGTGACCAGGTCTGTCCTGTCTCCAGTGACCAGGTCTGTCCTGTCTCCTGTGACCAGGTCTGTCCTGTGACCAGGTCTGTCCTGTGACCAGGTCTGTCCTGTGACCAGGTCTGTCCAGTGACCAGGTCTGTCCTGTGACTGGGTCTGTCCAGTGACCAGGTCTGTCCAGTGACCAGGTCTGTCCTGTGACCAGGTCTGTCCTGTGACCAGGTCTGTCCAGTGACCAGGTCTGTCCAGTGACCGGGTCTGTCCAGTGACCGGGTCTGTCCAGTGACCAGGTCTGTCCTGTGACCAGGTCTGTCCAGTGACCGGGTCTGTCCAGTGACTGGGTCTGTCCAGGTGTCTGACCAGGTCTGTCCAGTGACCAGGTCTGTCCAGTGACCGGTCTGTCCTGTGACCAGGTCTGTCCAGTGACTGGGTCTGTCCAGTGACCAGGTCTGTCCAGTGACCAGGTCTGTCCTGTGACCAGGTCTGTCCAGTGACTGGGTCTGTCCAGTGACCAGGTCTGTCCAGTGACCAGGTCTGTCCAGTGACCAGGTCTGTCCTGTGACCAGGTCTGTCCAGTGACCAGGTCTGTCCTGTGACCAGGTCTGTCCAGTGACCAGGTCTGTCCTGTGACCAGGTCTGTCCTGTGACCAGGTCTGTCCAGTGACCAGGTCTGTCCAGTGACCAGGTCTGTCCAGTGACCAGGTCTGTCCAGTGACCAGGTCTGTCCTGTGACCAGGTCTGTCCTGTGACCAGGTCTGTCCTGTGACCAGGTCTGTCCTGTCTCCAGTGACCAGGTCTGTCCTGTGACCAGGTCTGTCCAGTGACCAGGTCTGTCCTGTGACCAGGTCTGTCCAGTGACCAGGTCTGTCCAGTGACCAGGTCTGTCCAGTGACCAGGTCTGTCCAGTGACCAGGTCTGTCCTGTGACTGGGTCTGTCCTGTGACCAGGTCTGTCCAGTGACCAGGTCTGTCCTGTGACCAGGTCTGTCCAGTGACCAGGTCTGTCCTGTGACCAGGTCTGTCCAGTGACCAGGTCTGTCCAGTGACCAGGTCTGTCCTGTGACTGGGTCTGTCCTGTGACCAGGTCTGTCCTGTGACCAGGTCTGTCCAGTGACCAGGTCTGTCCAGTGACCAGGTCTGTCCTGTGACCAGGTCTGTCCAGTGACCAGGTCTGTCCTGTGACCAGGTCTGTCCAGTGACCAGGTCTGTCCAGTCTCCTGTGACCGGGTCTGTCCAGTGACTGGGTCTGTCCAGTGACCAGGTCTGTCCTGTGACCAGGTCTGTCCTGTGACCAGGTCTGTCCAGTGACCAGGTCTGTCCTGTGACTGGGTCTGTCCTGTGACCAGGTCTGTCCAGTGACTGGGTCTGTCCTGTGACCAGGTCTGTCCAGTGACCAGGTCTGTCCAGTGACCAGGTCTGTCCAGTGACCAGGTCTGTCCTGTGACTGGGTCTGTCCTGTGACTGGGTCTGTCCTGTGACTGGGTCTGTCCTGTGACTGGGTCTGTCCTGTGACCAGGTCTGTCCTGTGACCAGGTCTGTCCAGTGACCAGGTCTGTCCAGTGACCAGGTCTGTCCTGTGACCAGGTCTGTCCAGTGACCAGGTCTGTCCAGTGACCAGGTCTGTCCTGTGACCAGGTCTGTCCTGTGACCAGGTCTGTCCAGTGACCAGGTCTGTCCAGTGACCAGGTCTGTCCTGTCTCCAGTGACCAGGTCTGTCCAGTGACCAGGTCTGTCCTGTGACCAGGTCTGTCCAGTGACCAGGTCTGTCCAGTGACCAGGTCTGTCCAGTGACCAGGTCTGTCCTGTGACCAGGTCTGTCCTGTGACCAGGTCTGTCCTGTGACCAGGTCTGTCCAGTGACCAGGTCTGTCCTGTGACCAGGTCTGTCCTGTGACCAGGTCTGTCCTGTGACCAGGTCTGTCCAGTGACCAGGTCTGTCCAGTGACCAGGTCTTTCCTGTCTGGCCATGGCTCTGTGTATAGTGGTGTGGAATATATTGTCTAGGGGCTTTATTTACCAGGCTTGTTCTGAAAGGGACCAACCGTCAGCCTTCCATTAACTATTAACATCCTGGTCGTTGAATGACCCCTGGATGACCCTACTGTACCCTGCCCTTTAGAATCAGCCGATCCCGTGTTGTAGGGTGCAATAACAACAGAGTACAACAGAGTACAGGTCCATTCTCATGGGTCCTGTGCTCCAATATGCTTTCCCTAAGGGGAACCTAGGCTAGACAGGCTAGATAACGCTGTGAGTAGTGATCTAATAACTAAACCAGGGTAGTAATCATTCCCGTTTTCAAATCAGTCAATGTAGTGAATAACTCTGGGTATTCAGTCATTAGAGGGTATTCAGTCATAACTGAATAACTCTGGGTA